>NC_055970.1:30229624-30532124 GCF_018492685.1 Alosa sapidissima
TGTTTCCTCATTCATAATTGGGTCATAATTGATATGATCGGAGCTCACTGTGAACCACTCCACAGGCCCATGAGGAGCACACCCAAGCAAACACACACTTCCTTCCTGTCTACTTTTACTGCAGAGCCAGCGCACTGCCACAACACACCAGAGCTGAACCATCAAATGTATACAGCTGAAGATCTCCTCCTGTGCAGATGCCCGATGGAGGGTTCCCTCCTCCACAGATGAGCCCATATATAGAGGGAGATCCCTGCCCACTAATCCCTGAGAGTCTTTGTCCCCTGTTATCACACAAACACACGCAGAAATGCAAAGACGTGCATGTAAAGCCCGCGCTTGGCAGCCAGTCGCACGCACTCGTCCACCGTCCTACCTCTGGTGTTGGTTGCCATGTCTGCCACCTTCTGAAAGGCGTCCAGGAAGGCCACCGCCGCCAGTACTGTGGTCCTGAGAAGGAAGCAAGACAAAGATGGACGGTCATTACATAAGAATCAGCTAAGCCCATGTCATTTGGTTTGGGACTGAGAAGGAAGGGAGGATTTAGATGAGTACTCCAGATAGGTGCATCTAATACACTGGGAGTGAATTCCCTGTGTGCAGTGTGGTAAGTTTCCACTATGTGCAGTACTTCTCTGTGTGGCTGTGTGCCAAGCTTTGCTCCAGGAATGTGTGTGTGTGTATTAGAAAGCAGGCGACAGGCAGACAGACAGACAGACAGACAGACACAGGAGTCTGGTTGGAGAGCCACTCACCGGAGCTGGGAGTGCAGCTTGGTGGCCTTGGCACTGAAGTCCTCCCACACAGGGTATGAGCACTGCAACAGAGAGAAGGGCACCAGTTACATTCAACGTGTGGATGGATAGGTCTGGGAAAATGCTTACTGCAAAAAACTCATTCTGAAGTAATGGTCTGAGAATAATTAATTAAAAGAGGTATTTGGACTGAGGATCTAATCACAGATGGAATGCTGATTCAGATAGAAAGTAGGTGATTCATGTACTGTTGGGTACTAAATACATTAATTAATTAAATAAATAATATATGTGTGTGTGTGTGTGTGTGTGTGTGTGTGTGTGTGTGTGTGTGTGTGTGTGTGCGCGTGCGCGTGCGCGCGCGTGTGTGTGTGTGTATGTGACGTTGTGACAAGAGAGGCTACCCTGCGGCAGGAAGGGGGTGTTGTCCTATGATAAGGACATGAGTAGCGAACAAAGCTCAGCTCTGTTGCCACGGAAACATTGCAGGCACATGAATTTCTGTGATATCAAGTTCATAATGGATGAATGAGCCTCCATTCAGTGGCCTGTGGCAAAAACAGTCCAGCACCACACTAGTAAAAATAGAGGAGAAAAAAGACCAACGCAGCCAATGACTAACCACATTTCCCACATCGTTTTAACCAATTAATCTCCCATCCTGACAGTGTCCTCCCCTACTCCTCAGCAGCTATTCTTATCTACACTCATATGTGTGTGTGTGTGTGTGTGTGTGTGTGTGTGTGCGTGTGTGTGTGTGTGTGTGAAAGAGAGAGAGAGAGAGACACCCAAAGCCCATGGGGTCTTGCTAGCGTGCAGCATTCTCTCCAGCACTATGACAGGTCCATGTTCACCTCTGTTTCATCATGACACATTTGGTTGGCTGTTGCCATGCTGTGATGTGAGTGTGGCAGATGAAACGGCGAGTCTGTGAACGGGCCTGAGATTAGATTCACTCCATAGCACAGCTGGAGCTGGAGAAAGTCAGTGGGCCGACCACGCACAGCTCAGCACCCCCACCTACCCAAAATACCCACCTCCGCCCAAACTAGCACCAACCCCCTCCTATAAAAACCCTGCCTGCTCATGCAAAACCCCTCTCCTCTCCTCCCATCTCCTCTCCTCTCCTCTCCTCTTCTGCATATGGAGATGGCTGAGGAAGGAGAGAGGGGAGGAGGTAAAGAGACCAGAAGAAGAGAGACGTGGGATGGGAAACAAAGAGAGAGGGATGGGGAAAGCGAAACAGGAAGTAAAAAAGGAGGGGCAGAAAAGAGGGAGGGACATTGGTGTGATGTCACAGTCGGATTGCCGTGACAACTGGTGGAGGGGCCGGGGTGAGGGGAGGAGCTGTGGGCTCAGCTCGTCTCCTCTCTCTGATCCGGTGTGGCGTTGCTGCTGTTTGATGTCTACTAAATCCGTCTGAAATCAGAGCGTGATATTCCCCCATGGAACCCCCCGCTCCGTTTGAAGTGGCCTAATCTCGCCGCGTGCGCCTCAAGTCCGTCACAAGGAGGGGGCTTGTGCAGTCGAGATAAGGAGCAGTGACGCCCCTTATCCTCCCACCCTTAATACACCCCCCAAATACACACACACACACACACACACACACACACACCCTTACACACCCATGCCACATTAGTATGTTCACTGCCCAAATCCAAAACAGCGATGGCCTGCCCATCCATCCACGCCATGATGCCCGATGATCGTCAGCTGGCGCCATTTCACCGAGTCATTTCTCACTTCACTCTCCTCCTCTCTGGGTCCACACTCACACTCACCCGACCCACAAACAATTAGATAAGTGCCTCTCTCCAGCCCTGCACTGTGGAGAGGGGAATGGCTGGATGGCTCCCCAGTAAGGGAAGCAGGCTATTTTCTTTTTAGCCTAACCAAGCGAGAGAGAGGAAGAAAGAGAGGGAGCGAGTGAGAGAGAGTGAGAGCGAGAGAGAGAGAGAGAGAGAGGCATTACAGGTGCCTTCTAATCAGGAGAGGAAAGTACAGGAGCCTGCACCAGAGAGCCGGCTGCTGATGTGGGGGAGGACTCTGCCTCGTGGAAGGGCTAAGAGCACAGTCCAATACAGTCTGAGTCATCATCCTCAGCACGCATGCAATCCAGAACTGAACTTTTATCCCAAATGTTACCACAGCTTCACACAACGCTATCTTTTTACAGTGACTGCCAAATGGGGACAAAGGATAGGGCAGTCTAACTGGTTTCTCATGGAATCTGCTCTAGTCTGCAAGTTTCAAGCATCCAGATGAAGATAACCCCATTTCTGGTATTAAGAACACATAGTGAAGCGGAAAAAGTTGGCCACCTCCAACTGTGTTGAAACTTTCAGACTCCCAGAGTATCACAGCAAGAGGTCTTAAACAAAGAACCATAAGCGCTTAACTGGCAAAATCCACATCGCACACCACTGTAACTAGCCAACCAATTAAACGTAGTCTACTGCAACTCAATACAAAACCATCTCTGTCTTTGAATGAATCATTTTCACTTGTGCTAATGAAAGGCTTTACAGTACGGCTTCATCTCCCATTTCTTTCCGTCTTATTTCAGGAGGGATTCAGCGGGACAAAAGAGAAAACGAGAGCGCATTAGCCTTTTTCTATCTGTTCAATGAGGTTATTCCCTCGCTCAAACAGAGAGGTATCAAGTCCAAACAATTGGTGGGTTCATGTCATTTTGATTCATACCCATAATTGAGCTGGGCTCTCTTTTTAAGAACTTTCTATAGAGAACTGGATGTAGTTTAATTGGAGGGATTCGCATCCTGGTTTCATAGCCACTGGGGTCAAAGGTGGAGATGGTTGTTACAGATGACTATCAGAGAGGGCGCATGTAAAACAGCCCAGGACATGAAGTATCGCCACACACCTATGTCCCACATTAAATTTATTTTAAAAATGACTCAAATGGCTTTTGAGTCTGGGTATAAATGGCTCATTGCCATCAAAACATCCCAGGGTTCCCTTGTCACATCTGACTTCTGCATTGAGAGGAATCCAAAATCCATGGGCAAGACCCAGACCCCTCATAAACTCCCAAAGGCCAGGATGTAGCCATATCTATTGCACCCACTGAAGATAGACATGACATTTTTTTTATGAAGAGATCTCAGTGTTTCCACAAGGGTACAAAAACACTATATATACATGGAAATCCAGACCATTACACAATGTACAAAAAAGCTTAAAATCAGTAAAGTTTAACTATAAACTGATTAGACCTCCAACCACATACCCACACACATACAGTACACACGCCCCTCTCTAAAAGTCCTCCACTCACACACACACACACACACACACACACACACACACACACACACACACACACACACGCTAACCCCCACACACCCACACACACATACACACACACACACATACATATACACACGCCCCTCTCTAAAGGTCCCGTCCACCTCAGCCAATGTCCTCCAGCTGGCAACACTGTACTTAGAGAGCAGAAATAGAACGTGTGCTCTAGTAGTACATGGCCAAGCTTGTAATTCAACCTCTGTGGAAACCAGCAGTGAAGTCAGGGGACACTTTGGGGGAAAAAAAAAAGTCCCCATTCCCTGGTCGGGAGGGACAGTCTGCAGTGTCACGCTTTCATTACTCTCTGGAAGACAACGCTATCTCTACCTCTAGCGCCGCGTCTCCTCCTGTCCATCAGGTTGCTTAAACACCATGTTTGGCAAATCACCGCTCTCAAATTACATTAGGAGACGGGCGGCAAGTTGCCTGTCAGATGAAAGGAGGAGATCGCCATGCTGCATAATTCATGAGAAGGGGCGAGTGGCCAACTCCGCCACACTAATGAAGGGCCACGATCGTGATGGTTGCCTCTGCCACACGTGCTCAAGGTGGCAACACTGACACCTCCGCTGAAACATTTCAAACAAATGAATTCATTCTGCTGAATACGCTCCAGTCTGCTCCAGTGTCACCATCACCCTTTTTGTCTGGAGTAAAGTTGAAGCAATGCAGGATGCGCTCCCTGGAACCTGAGGGGACCTTGACGCGTTCTCTGATAAAGGCAGTTCTCCTGCACTTGACATTGCAGCTTGCAGACACTACAACAGCAGATAAGAGGGCGAGAGAAAGCGCATCGCTCGCTCGTTCTCGTGGATGCTGTTGACAGCCACCCCTCCTCCACCTCTCCATGCATAAAGGGATGAATGAAAAAGATGGAGGCAAAGTATATCTTGCTTGTCAAGGGGGAAGGGGGGGGGGGGGCGGAGGAGTGGGTGGATGCCAGTGGCTGTCTGATTGGCTGGGGCTGCTCTGTTGCTTTCTTCCAGACAGTTAATGATTGGGCGGGAGCCCGTGCGGAGGGCGGCTGAAAATAGCCGTCCAGTTCATGCCACTCATTTATGTGAATGAATGAGTGATGGAGGGAAGCAAATCATCTTCCTCGCCATTTAGTGGAGGAGTCTGGAGCAATGCAATCATGAATTATGGAAATCACTTAACATGAGAGCCATGACTGCTCCTTCATTCGGCCTTCATCTCTCTCTCTCTCTCTCTCTCTCTCTCATTTACTCACTCAATCTCTCCCCCTATCTATCAGTCACTCCCTTCCTGTCTTTATATCTCGTTCAACTTCCCTCAGAACTCACACCTCCTCTCGTAGCACTACTTGCAACTAGTACAGTTACCACCTGACTAGAACTGACACTCAACTGTTTAAAAACAGCACTCACTGATGTACCTATTCTTATTGTACTCTACCTTTTTTAAATTGTCCTAGAATTGTTGAGAGAATTGCTTTAAAAAGCTTAAACTGTTTACCATGTTGTTAGTCGCTTTGGTTAAAAATGCATCAGCCAAATGTAATGTAAGTCTGTCTGTACCTGTTTTTTTTCTACAACTCTTCTATCATCAAACAATGTTGTTATTTTGCATTTCTCCCTCCTGTCTCTGTTCGTTGTGTTATTCCTCTATATTGTGGTGCACTCCAGTGAACGGCAGAGGCTGGTCTGCAGTTAGTATTGATGGTGGCACTCAGGCTGATTGGACGCTGGCCTTGATGCATATTGTGACAGCCATCAGTCAGAGTCACTGGGATACACAGTTGCTCTGGGATCAGACTACTGGGTAAGATTTCACAGCTCTTCAGTTGATAAGCACGATGAAATAGTGCCGGCACATCACTCTAGGATATCGTACTGATAGATGTGCGTACGGCCTGGGTAGAGTGAAAGAAACATGGCCTTTTTGTTTGAAATTAATCCAAAAAGCACTTACTATCTAACCCTATGTTGGACGTTTCCCTTCAATGTTTTGAGTTCAGTTAGAGACTGCACACCTGCAAACAGCCTACTAGCAAAGAACCAACACCACTTTAAAAACTGTTCAAAGCTCAAAAGTAAAATATTGATTTGACACATTTTCCCTCTCCCCACACAATTATTACCGCTCAGTTGTTTTCTGTAGTCAGCAAAGGCAGTGAACGGGAAGAGTCTGACACACTTAACAAAGCGAGGCCAGAGGAGGCGCTGGCACAGGCCCAAGAAAACCTCTCCGTCCAAAACGAGTCGATTCATCTCTAACGAGCCTAACAAGGGGGCCGCCAAACACATGCTCATTTAGATGCCGCGAGGGCCGCGCGTTGTCATGGCGGTTCCTCCGAGCCACCCAGCGCAAGCGGAGAGAGAGAGGGGACGAACACCAAGACGGGGAGTCACGAGGCAGCCTGTTTCTCCTTCCCCTGCTCCAGTGCTCAAATGGGTCGTCTGAAAAAAAAAAACTAGGTGACACGTGCTGTCACTCACACGCACTCCTGGCATCCCACACACCAAGACCCCATTAGGGGGCCACCACAGGTTTTTTGGGGCCACACGCTGTACAGGGGCCACTGGCCGAGGCCTCCGTCCATTGCTATCTCTCAGCACCCCCTCTGCAGGCTCAGAAGCTGCCAGGGGTGATGGGGTGCATTTGGGGGATTTTAATCAACTCAGCACCCGTCTGTGTTTTGGCACAGTTAAACACTTCACCAGTTCTGCTTTGTTCATAGTGTATTACAATGTAAGTACTCTCTTTCAAGCAGAGAAAATAGTTAGATGGTGTGCAACCCAGTGGGTTTTAGTCAGTGCTATGGTAAAACTACAGCTTATCTGTGAAGTATGTATGCTGTGAGGAGAATGTATGTGTGAATGACAGGCGGTCAAGGACTAAGAGGTCAACAGAATGCAAGAGTAGCATAAAAACATCAAATAAATACGGAAATGTTGGGTGTGTGAGCACGTCTGAGAAAGAGATCCAGTATAGAGAGAGAGACACATGGCAGAAGAGAAGAACTGTGCCGGTATGCATACCTTCACACAGCACATAGCAGAACATGAGAATGTAAACATCAGTGATATATGACAGGCCCAGCTGTCAAGCAGACCACAGCAGCATGGATTAGCCTTGTCTTCACTCCTAATGCCAGCTTTCGCGCAGCCCCTGGCTCCTCTGGGTTTCTACTGCAGTGACTGACCTCAGGTGCAGTGAGAGCCAAGGGTAGGAAAGGACAGGTGAGCCTCAGCTTGACCCCACGCCTTCACAACCAGTGGCAATCCTTTATGACCTCACTCTACACTCATAATTGTGTGAGAGTATGGTGCTCCCAAGACATTACCGCAGGGGATATGGACGAACGGATCAACACGATCAACAAAAACAGTCTCTTTCTCTCTCTCTTTCTCTCTCTCTCTCTCTCTAAAAGGCACTAAACTGACTCTGCTGTATATAGCATAGAATGACAAGCATGCATACAATGCTTTCCTCTCTCCCTAATACAAATACACACTCTCTGTGTCCACACTGCAGTAGTGTATTTTTTGTAATTGGGAGGAAAAATGTGAGGGGAGTGGGGGTGGGGGGACGCAGCACACTAGCTCACTTCACTAAGCCTCCACATACATGTGCAAAGCATTCTTCTCGGGCTGGATGCTCAGTCACGGTCTGCGTTTGTCCCCTTTCCAAATAAGATAAGGCAAACAGTGGTGCGGCTCACTTCATCCACAGCAGTGCACAAGGCGAGGCGCTGGCTGAGAGATTGCACTTATTGTAACCTGGTGGTGGGGGCTTTCAGCAAGAAGCCTAACAAAGACAACTTCCAGCCCGGGCTGGGTGATTATGAGATGAGAATGAGAAGTGACCGTTTCTGCCCACAGGGTGCCAGCCCTCAGGAACAAAGAGACGCTCCGAGACAGAGGTGGAGAGAGGAGGAGAGAGCGCACCATTCCAGGCATCCACCATTATGATAATGTGACATGGGGGGAGACAAATGGAAGTAGAAGGCCTTGACAAGGTTTGACTTTGTGTGGAGATCTGAACATGCCACAGCTTAAGGGGCTTGAAGGCAACCACCCCCATCCTCTGCAGTGACAGACACACATACGTATGTGCCTTGAAGACATATGACATATATACAGAGCACATGCATGTCAAGAAGAGGTATCATCAATAAAAACCTCTGAAACAGAAGGACATAACAATACATCACCAATCACAGGACCACCCCCGACCCCCCAATCAGCTCCTATACACACAGAATGCCTCCAGCCACAATAGCCCTCTGTGCTCAGTTCAGTCCAACAGTCCATGTAGCAGAACTGGAGAGTCCTATCACTTCGAGAGGACACATCTGTGATGGGGGGATATTTTTTATCCACATTTCTTATGATAACTGTAAATGGATCTGGCAGGAGCTGCCCAACAACCAAAGCCACTGATGTTAGAATGACAATGACCAAGCCAAACAAATGGTTTGGGTGACTGTTATTTGACCCACATTGAGAAACCCTCAGCGCTGTAACTGGAATTAGTAATTTCATGGTAAGAAGGCCTGGGGAAACTGCTATTAAATCATTTATTAGTCCAGGATGTTTTGTGAGCCTGTAAGACACTTACAGAAAGGATTTGCCTGCTCACAGCATATGAGAGATGCATAAAGATGTGTGCCTTTGGATGATATGGATGGATATGGATGGATGTGATCTACCAGTGTCAATTTTCATTTAGCAGAAAGCAGTGTTGATATCACTTTGATAAAGAACAGCTGCAGAGATGCACATTTGACACATTTGCTGTCTTTCCAAAAATGGCACGTTGTGTTGGCTGCTCAGAACTAGATGCGATGAGTAATAAATGCGGTCTAGCACCATCTCTTTCCATTTTCACCCAGATCTGCTGGCACCTCTTCCCGACCACCACCCCAAATTGTTATAGGTCCACCAGTCCATAAACCCACTCACATGACAGACAGACAGACATACACTACTGAGTGCAAACACGGCTGTTCCGGTTCTCATGCGTCCACTCGCTGGCTCTTTCAAATTACGCATGACAGAAAATCGATTTTTTCCTCCAAAGGACTAAAAGTGGCAAAAGCCACTATCGTACTCACACGCCGAAACATAACTGCAAATACCGTTGCCAGACAGACCAAATAGGCTATCGAAATAGCGGGAGCGAGGCTTCATCTGCTACATCAGCACCAATTGAGCGACACGTCTGTTACCTATTGTGTACCTACAAAAACATTCTTATCTCACGACTATAAACAATGTCTGTAAAAAACAGATCATTGCAAGGACATATGAAAGGTAATGTGCCAGTGTAGCATGTTAGTGTGCCTTATGTTTCACCTGCAACAACATGCTGTCCACGCGGCTCGCCAATGGAAAAACAAATGGTTAATGACACATCATTATCTAGCATGATTGCTTTAAACATAAGTCTATGTTGTCTTTGATATGAACAACCGATTCATAGATATGACGACAGAACACATGGACAGTGCCAGTGGGCTAATCATGCATGAATGATAGCCCGTGCAATCTTAGGGTTAGGATGCAAGTTTGCCATAAATCATTTCTGGTGTTTAACGATTGATACAGTTGCTGTCACCAACTGATCGTTACATACCTTCATGTCATTGACAATTGCTTGGAAAAGCCCACCAAGCGCCCCGCACTCCTTCTCCACCGACTCCACATCCATAATCCAGGGTTCGTGAATTTATTAGCTAGAGCAATTTCGAGGAGAAAACGGAGCCCTTCCGAATAATTTCCACGACAGCAATAACAAAAAACTTAACGTTTCCCTTCCTTTCCTCTGGACCCAACCAATCCCCGGAGTGTGAGGCAGGATGCACGTATTTGTTTCAAAGAGAAAGGTTAAATAAATACGCTTTAATTAACTCTGTCCTTCACTGTCGGTTCGCAACCACTGCCCGTATGAGATTGGGCAAGTGATGGTGAGAGAAGAGAGAGGTTTTTCTCCCTCTCCCCAGCTCCGGGTCTACTCCCCGCGACAGGAGGCAAAAAACGCAGATGGCACTGCAATGGGCATGCTCATGTTTAGACAGCGTCGCGAAATTGAGTTGGGCTGGTGAAGAGGCAAGAATAATGCTAGAGCGATGTATCGAAATGCGGAGCCGTCAGAGAGAGTAGCCGGCGAGTGTGAAGCTGCCCGTGACTAGAGCAGATGCACTGGGCTTAGGGGTGCGGAGTGAGCAGGCAGTAATTCGATACATGGGAATCGAAGGGGGCCGGACAGCTTTCTTGTCACATGGAAGCAGGAGGGAGGGGAGGGATATGCCGTCTCTCTCTCTCTCTCTCTCTCTCTCTCTCTCTCTCTCACACACACACACACATACACACACACACACACAGATATCTCAGGCAAGCAAATTAATAATATATTTTTTAATGATAAAGCATTAATTGATAATAATTCATACATGTTTTGTTTATAATCCATCCTTTACAGACCAATGTTGAATTATGAAAATCACTGTCATTGTTAATGCACTTTTTAAACACAATTAGTCTAAATCATTCCAATCTGACACTTATACTGAAAGGGATTTCCTAATCATTGTCTCTCCATTCTACAAGATATACAGTAGTGTAAGGCCAACCGTATTATTGGCCTAACCTGGTTGAGTGGATAATAGTTGACTGGACAAAAGCCACTAATTAGATCTGTGGTTTAATGAAGAGGAAATACCTTAGATGGGCTAATGCAAACAGCTGTTGCATAACTGGATGATTTCTCCATCAATAGCTGAATAATGAGCGAGTAGGTCAAGTACTTGCAGTCATGTTACAGAGGGAAACCTGGCAAGCTATATGTTATAAATATATGTCATGAGCTCTCTCTCTGCCTGGTAACACGTGCTGATTGAAGTCTGATGACCTCCACCTGTTCCTGCTCTGCTCTGCCTCACCCTCGTTACCTACCAGCTGCACTGCATTCACCACTCATCATGCCCTCTATATAAAGCCTTGCTTTTCAGTCCACACTTGTCAGATCGTCTGCAACCAGCACCAGTTACCTGCCTGTTTTTGAAAACGCCTCTGACTCTTTGCCTGTGATCCCGGACCCGCTCGACTACTTCTGTGTTCTCCAGCCCCGGTAATCTTGACCTGCCTTCCGTCCCTCTTCTACGAATACTGCCTAGTCCTTGACTGTACTGCTGCTTCGTTTCAATTGCTGTTGTGTGTGTGTTTCCCCCAGGACTTCCCGGATCATCCAGCTCCTGCCATCGCTGTTCGGCTACTGGGGGAACACACACACGCAGACTCTTGGAACTCCTGTACCCCCCCCGGAACCCCTGAAACCCCCAACCCTTAAATAAACTTTTGAACGTGACGCTTTTGTGGTCCTCGTCCTGTTTGGTGTCTGACAGTACGATCTGACCAAACATGGACCCAGCGCACGGTCGAACCAGCATGGAAACCGACGAACCAGAACCACCCACCGCCATGCAACGCCTGGAAGAGACAGAGAGAGAGGTAAACCGCAACACTGCTGACATTGCCTCCCTACTTCAAGCCGGCTTGAGCCAGCGTCAGCAGTTCCAGCAGCAACAGCAACAACTTGCAATGATCATTCAACTTCTCACCAACCTTTCTCCTCTGCCTGCTCCCACCGGCCCAGCCCCAGCCAGCCTGCTCACCGGCCCAGCACCCGAGTCTCCTGCCCAGTCCACTGCTACCGTGGCTGCCGGAGCCCCAGAACCCAGGATCGGCAATCCAGAGCGGTTCAGCGGCGACCCAACCCAGGTACGGGCGTTCCTGACGAGCTGCCGTGTCCAGTTTACCCTGCAACCCAGGACTTTTGCCACTGAAGGGGCGAGGGTCGGTTACGTGATCACTCACCTGACGGGCCGAGCTCGACTCTGGGGAACGGCGGAGTTCGAGCGCCAGACCCCAGCATGTGCAACCTTCAACCTATTCGCAGAGGAGATGCTCAAGGTATTCGATTTGGAATCCACAATAGCCGAGGCATCTCGGATCCTGATGAGTATTCGCCAAGGCAGAAGGACTGTTGCGGATTACTCCATCGACTTTCGAACCGTGGCAAGTCGGAGCTCCTGGAACATGGAAGCATTGGTGGATGCTTTCCTCCACAGCCTGGCGGACTACATAAAGGACGAGCTGGTTTCCCATGATCAACCCCCCACTCTTGATGAAGCCATTGCTCTGGCTGTCCGCATCGACCGCAGGATCCAGGCCCGCCGTCATGAGAGAGGGCGCCAGAGTCCATCCACCAGCACACGGAGTGTCCCAACTGCCCTTCTGTCCGCACCTGCCACACCATCTAGCCAGCCGGACCAGTCTGAACCGATGGAGATCGGCCGCACCTCCCTAACCCCTGCAGAGCGCCAGCGACGCATCACCTCCAACTTGTGCCTGTACTGTGGTGGTGATGGTCATCGAGTCGCCACCTGTCCAGCAAAAGCCGGAGCTCACCAGATGTAGGAGGAATCCGGATGAGCTCAATGAACATTCAGCCCTCCATCAGCCGTAAACCCCTCATCCAAGTCTGTCTTCACCTGTCTGATTCCACCCACACCCTGGCAGCCCTGGTGGACTCTGGCGCAGAAGCAAACATTATTGACACAGGACTTGCTCGTCAGCTGGGCTTGGAAAGCCATCGCTTGTCCACTCCTGTTCCAGCCCGGGCCCTGGACGGTCACGCAATTGGCACAGTTACCAGCATCACAGCCCCCATCTCAATGATGGTGTCAGGAAACCACCGAGAGACCATCCGCTTCCACCTGCTCAGCTCTCCAGGCCAACCCCTAATCCTGGGCTACCCTTGGCTCCGTCTCCACAATCCTCACCTCGATTGGGCCTCCGGAACTGTGAAAGAGTGGGGAAATGCCTGCCACCTGACCTGTTTGCGTGCTGCCTCGCTGCCCCCCGGCTCAGTACCCCCCAGCACTGCCCCCGACATTTCTAATGTCCCTGAATGTTACCATGGCCTCCGAGAGGTGTTCAACAAGACCAAAGCCACATCTCTGCCCCCACACCGTCCGTACGACTGTGCCATTGATCTCCTCCCTGGGACTGCTCCACCCAAAGGTCACCTCTACTCACTATCCCCTCCTGAAAGAAAAACTATGGAGGATTACATCAGGGACTCCCTGGCAGCTGGACTCATCCGCCCGTCTTCCTCTCCTGCTGGTGCCGGGTTCTTCTTTGTGGGAAAGAAAGATGGTTCTCTTCGCCCCTGCATTGATTATCGAGGTCTGAATGATGTCACAGTGAAGAACCGGTACCCTCTGCCTTTACTCACCTCTGCTTTTGAATTGCTCCAGGGATCCACTATTTTCACCAAACTGGACCTTAGAAATGCTTACCACCTAGTGCGAGTAAGGGAGGGTGACGAGTGGAAGACAGCATTCAACACCCACACCGGCCATTATGAGTACCTGGTAATGCCATTTGGCCTCACCAACGCCCCAGCGGTATTCCAGGCGCTGGTGAATGATGTGCTGCGGGACATGCTGAATAAATTCGTCTTCGTGTACCTGGACGACATCTTAATTTTCTCCAGAACTCTGTCCGAACACACCCGTCATGTCCAGCTGGTTCTTCGACGGCTCCTGGAGAACTCTCTCTATGTCAAGGCGGAGAAATGCGAGTTCCATGCTCAGACTGTGTCATTCCTGGGATACATCGTCGCTGAAGGCAATATCCAGATGGACCCCGCAAAGGTCTCGGCAGTTACCTCCTGGCCAGTTCCGGGGAATAGGAAGAAGCTGCAGCAATTCCTCGGTTTTGCCAATTTCTACCGGAAATTCATCCGGAACTACAGCTCCGTCGCCGCTCCCCTCACAGCTCTGACCAGCATCAAACACCCCTTTTTCTGGACCCCAGAGGCCAACACAGCCTTTCATACCCTCAAGGCCCGGTTCACCACTGCCCCCATCCTCCAGATGCCGGATTCAGACCGGCAGTTCGTTGTCGAGGTGGATGCCTCAGACGTGGGAGTCGGGGCCATACTCTCTCAACGGGCAGAGGAGGACAACAAGTTGCACCCCTGTGCATTTTTCTCTCGCCGGCTTTCACCTGCAGAGCGCAATTATGATGTTGGAAACCGTGAGCTGTTGGCTGTCAAGCTTGCCCTGGAGGAGTGGCGTCACTGGCTGGAGGGGTCCACAGTTCCGTTCCTGGTCTGGACCGATCACAAAAACCTCGAATACATCCGCAATGCCAAACGTCTTAACCCCAGACAGTCCCGCTGGGCCTTGTTTTTCACCAGATTCAACTTCACCCTGTCATACCGCCCAGGTTCTCGGAACACCAAGCCGGACGCTCTCTCCCGTCAGTTTCATAAGGATGACGCCCCTTCCCAGGAACCTGCATCAATTCTGCCCGATCCCTGCGTCGTAGCTGCCCTGACCTGGGATATCGAGGAGGAAATTCAAGAGGCCCTCCGTGACCATCCCAGTCCCAGTGCATGCCCAGACGGTCGTCTCTTCGTCCCAGATAATTTGAGGTCCCGGGTCATACAGTGGGGACACAACTCCCGCCTTGCCTGCCACCCGGGCTCCGCCCGCACCTGCCATCTCCTTGCCCAGCGCTTTTGGTGGTCGTCTTTGAGAAGGGATGTCCGAGAATTCGTCCGTGCCTGCCCCACCTGCAATCAGAACAAGTCCTCCACTCGGCCCCCCGCTGGTTTACTCCAGCCCTTGCCTGTGCCCACACGACCCTGGTCCCACGTCTCCTTGGACTTTGTAACTGGCCTCCCACCATCAGGTGGGATGACTGTCATTCTCACTGTGGTTGACCGGTTCAGCAAGATGGCACACTTCATTCCCCTCCCTAAACTGCCATCTGCCAGAGAGACTGCCCAGGCTGTTCTTGATCATGTCTTCCGTCTACACGGGCTGCCCAGGGATGTTGTCTCTGACCGAGGCCCGCAATTTACCTCTACATTCTGGAAGGAGTTCTGCCGTCTTCTAGGGGCCACAGTGAGTCTCACCTCTGGGTTCCACCCCCAGTCCAATGGTCAATCCGAGCGGGCAAACCAGGAGCTGGAGAAGGCGCTGCGGTGCATGGTTTCTCGCAAACCCCAGGCTTGGGCACAACAACTGATGTGGATAGAGTATGCTCACAACTCCCTCACCTGCTCTGCCACTGGTATGTCACCTTTCCAGTGTGTGTATGGCTACCAGCCCCCCCTGTTCCCCAGCCAGGAAGGAGATGTGTCCTGCCCGTCTGCCCTCGCCTATGCCCGCCGTTGCCGTCGTACCTGGTCACAAGCTCGTGCCACGCTACTCAAGTCAGCTGTCAGCTATGCCACTGGGGCTAACCGCCGAAGATCGCCGGCACCCGCCTACCGTGTTGGCCAGAAGGTGTGGCTGTCAGCCAAGGATCTCCCACTGCGGGTGGAATCGCGTAAACTGGCACCTCGATTCCTCGGCCCGTTCCCTATCCAGAGGGTCATCAGCCCAACCGCAGTCCGGCTCCAGTTGCCAACCTCCATGAGGGTGCACCCTACTTTCCATGTTTCGAAAGTCAAGCCGACGCATGAAAGCCCGCTGGTCCCCGTGCCGCTTCCTCCTCCTCCTCCTCGCCTCGTTGACGGTGGGCTGGTGTACACCGTTCGACGCCTGCTTCGGTCCAGACGGCGAGGTAGGGGCCTCCAGTATCTCGTCGACTGGGAGGGCTATGGACCTGAGGAGAGAACCTGGGTGCCAGCCAGTCGGATTGTGGACCGGACACTCATCGCCGACTTCCACCGTCTGCATCCTGATCAACCTGCAATCCGTAGGGGCCGCCCCAGAGGGGTCCCTAACCGTCCTGCCCGCCCGGCTTCCTGTCATGTGCCTGATCCTGACCCTGTCTCGGTACCTGTCCCGTCTTCTGTCCACGACCCTCCAGCTCCCTCCGAGGATGAGGATGTTCACTCGGACCGCTCGGAGGAATTCTAGCCCTCCACCGGCTCCCCTCCGCCCTCCCGACGTGGTGTCACTCTTGGGGACTTCTGGGGCCGTCCCTTAGGGGGGGGGTTCTGTCATGAGCTCTCTCTCTGCCTGGTAACACGTGCTGATTGAAGTCTGATGACCTCCACCTGTTCCTGCTCTGCTCTGCCTCACCCTCGTTACCTACCAGCTGCACTGCATTCACCACTCATCATGCCCTCTATATAAAGCCTTGCTTTTCAGTCCACACTTGTCAGATCGTCTGCAACCAGCACCAGTTACCTGCCTGTTTTTGAAAACGCCTCTGACTCTTTGCCTGTGATCCCGGACCCGCTCGACTACTTCTGTGTTCTCCAGCCCCGGTAATCTTGACCTGCCTTCCGTCCCTCTTCTACGAATACTGCCTAGTCCTTGACTGTACTGCTGCTTCGTTTCAATTGCTGTTGTGTGTGTGTTTCCCCCAGGACTTCCCGGATCATCCAGCTCCTGCCATCGCTGTTCGGCTACTGGGGGAACACACACACGCAGACTCTTGGAACTCCTGTACCCCCCCCGGAACCCCTGAAACCCCCAACCCTTAAATAAACTTTTGAACGTGACGCTTTTGTGGTCCTCGTCCTGTTTGGTGTCTGACAATATAGCTCATTGATAATTGCTGAACTCTTTTCCCACCTCTTTTGATAGCATTATAACGGATTGGAGTTGATTGAAAAAAATGTTTTTTATTAATGTGCACACAGATAATGCATATGTGCTTATGTGATTAGTACAAAAAATAGATTATAATGTACAAATCTACAACTCCTAATTTCCCAATTCCACAGACATTATAATATACTCACAGTAGGGACAAAAATACACATGCTTGTACTGTCTATGTAAGCAATAATTAGCAAGGATATTTTCTGTTTTCTCAGATTCCAGATGAGGAGAGCGCTGATGCGTTCGTTTTGAGGGGTAACAGACTGATGAAAGAATTCCCACAATTTCCTGGTTATTTTGTTATTGGCTTTGGGTGAGTGAAGTGGTGGGCTGGTGGAATTTAATCAGCACGGTGGCAAACCAACTGTAATGGGAATTGTGCAATCTACATCTAAAAATAGGCCATTAATGGAACGCTCCATTAATGCAAGGTAATGGAATTCAAATGAGACCCCCCCCCCCCCTCCCCATTGTGACTTATAGCCAAATTAGGTGTTGAATTAGACTGAACTCTGAGGATGCAAAGGCTCCAGATGGATGACTGAGGGGCTGGGTTCATGTCATAACCTGCCCTCACAGCCTCAGCGTGGGGTCAGGGACCCCGGCCACTGCCCTCTCTCTGGGGCCAGTAAAGGGCACAAGCCCTTCCTATTTTGCGTGGGCTGGCGGTGCTTGCGTGCCTCTCAGTCTCTCTCCGCCCTTCTGCAGGCCTTGCCCAGGAGAACCCCCTGCCAGCACACACATTACTCAGCAGAGCACCGGAAGCGCTGGCATCAGCATCAAACTGCCAGTCATACCCGCTGGGCAGCAGAACAATGGCGAGCCCCGTGTCCTCCCTCTGTGTCTCTCCTCGCTGGGCTTCTGCGCCTCTCCTGTCTCATAGTATTGTGCCTGCCACTCACATAGGGTTCACTCTGTAGGCAGTTCACACAGGCCAATCATTTTGGTTTTGTTATGAATGAAACAAGGAAAAATCACGTAGGCTACAACTAGAAAGTAGCCTGGCTAGCGCCACCACTTCTCAATGAGACGTGGTCTGGGAACCAAACGTTCATTTTCTCGTATTTGAAAAAAATGCCCAGATCCGTTTATTGGGTGCCACGGATGTCTATCAAATGCGTCTGTGCATAGCTCATCATCGTCTTGCTTTCCCACCTGTTCTGTGATTGGTTCCCTATCTCAGGCGAAAATTTGCTCCATGGTCTCCAGGCTGCCTTAGCAGCGTGAATCAAATCGCGCGCAAGGCAGCATGGGAACACCCAGGCTAACTAGAAAGTACCATTTCGTGTTTGAAATTACAAGTGTAACACAGCACAATTTAAACCGACATTTGCACACCAGGCCTGAAAAGTATATCAGGTCAGATATCATGGAAACTCCTATCACAAAGCCAAGTTCATGGCCATTGTGTGAGCCCCACACGCCTCCTGTGATCATAAGTAGCAAATGGCTACAGTGTTAGCATGTGGTCTACATTCTGCAGCAAGCCATTTAGATTATAGCACTGCAAAGATGTCAAGCCATCAGATTGAGAAAGCATGAACGGAGGGGCAGTGAAAGTTAACACAGGAATAGAGAGCAGAGGAGAGGAACAGAGACGAAAGACAATGGGGAACAGGAGTGGGGAAGAACGAAGTGAGAAATGCAAACGCGACTCAGGAGAGTGAAAGAGATGTGTCAGGCAGAAGTGTAGAAAGTGGGAAATGAAAGGAGGATGGGTGGAGAGGAGGAGAGGCCGTGCCCATGGTGGGGACTCCACAGAATCCACAGAAGTACCAGACCTCATCTTCTCTCTTGTGACGAGGAGAGGAAGTGCTTTGGGGCCTTACACAACCAATATGTTTCTGTAAAGTTTCCAAAGAAACTGGCCTCCTGACCCTGGAGACATATGGAGAAATAGTGTGCTGGCCTTGTGATGAAGGAGGGGTGACCTCAGCGGAAAATCACATACTGTAAGCTCATTTTACATCTCTCCTCAAAGAGTCCTCATTTATCATTAGCTTAACTTTAAACAAAACAACAAAAATCTGAATCACTGACACATAGATTGAGACTTCACAGGCCAAAATAGCGATAATGTTTGTGTGTGTGTGTGTGTGTGTGTGTGTGGTGTGTGTGTGTGTGTGTGTGCGTGTGTGTGTGTATGTAGTTCTGTTTAAGAAACCGAGAGAGAAATGAGGATGTGCACATGCGTGTGTTGCATAGATTCATGTTTACACTTCAGTTGTTCTGTAGAGGTTATACGCGTAACCTTCCTAAAAGCACAGCCATTTCCAGGCAAATAAAGCAACCTGGTTCAGCTACAGTATACAGCCTGATATGTTATCACCACTGAAGGCTCTTCTCATTGGCCTCCCCGAGAACTCTCTTCCTGTTGAGTGTGGTGATGCATGGAAATTGCGCCATATCAGCTAAATGGCGCATGCCTTCAGAGAAGGATGGGAGACTGCTTCAGAGGTTAAAACATGTATGGCTGGTACGGAGTAAACATTGTGGACCCTGATTAATGAAAGAGGACTGAACTCTTAATGACTGAGCTTGTTGGAATGTTCTAGCAGCCCCGTAGACACCAACGCTAGTTTGGCATAATGTGAGTGCAAGAGTGCTTGATTAGCGTAAAGATGTTAGGAGTAGGCAGCCTGGCGCCTTTCCTGCAGAATGTTCCTCTGACCCTTCTATGGGGTTGGAAGCCATTTCAGATGTATTGCTTGTCAGACAAGAAAGAAAAAATAACATAATGTCAGTCACATGTGCTTTCCCCTTTGTGTGTGTCTGTATGTGTGTGTGTGTGTGTGTGTGTGTGTGTGTGTGTGTGTGTGTGTGTGTGAGAGAGAGAGAGAAAAGAATTTGTGTGCATGTGCATCTCTTCACACATAATGTCATGTATTTTTGCATAACCGTTTGTGTATACCTGTGATGTGCATGTGTGTGTGTGTGTGTGTGTGTGTGTGTGTGTGTGTGTACACTGTGCAGTCATTACGATGCCCCAGTGACACTTTAGCCACTGACCTTGGGCGAATGAGCAGGAAGCCACTGCAGGAATGGCTACTGTCTGTAGACAGATTACATCTTTCTCTAAATCAATCAATAAATCCATGCTCTCCAGGAAAGCATTGCTTGTAACCATCAGCAGCACACTGCCCTTCCCAAACAGTATACCGTAAGTTCCTCTTGCATTCTCTCCTCCCCTGTCTCTCTGGCCAATCTCATATTACTCTCTCTCCCCTCAAACACATCAAATCAAACTGATTCCTGAAGGGAAAGTCTTGTGCAACACCCCTGCCCCTACTGCAGCATTGAATCCACGATTTAAATGAAGTGGATAAAAAATAATAATATGTCAAATATTTCTGGGAAATGATTCCATCCTGGCTTGCCAATGAAAACCACAGTCTCATTTTAGAGGTCGTTTCCTCTGTCTAGGACATATGACACAGGCGAGTCTCGGAGCTCCCTGGCCCCTGGTTAGCTGGATGGGTGAGTATTATGATAAGGGCTCATTAGACTCTCCCAACGCTTCATCTCTCTCTCCACCTCCTCTAATCGTTTTGTTATTCTGTGTACCAGGCTTCCACTCAATGTCAGCCACAAGCCACTAAATACATTTGAATTGGACCACTGGGCGCTTTGACAGATCTCTTTTTTTTATTATTATTATTCTCCCCTCCTCTCTGCTCACGTGTCTCTCTGTTTACATTTGAATTCCTTCTCCATGAGGGAAGCTGCTCTGATTACGCCGCAGACTCCAGCTTCAGGAGCTTTCAAGCTGTGCCACATGGCTCCAGGTCCCATCAGAGGGCACTCGCTGCAGCATGGGGCCCTCACACGGTAAAACATGGCTCCAGTAACATCTTTTAGAGGGGACAACATATCAAAGGTCATGCCTGACCAATCAGCCAGCGGAAGAGTATTACAGCGGCCTATTCATATCACTGCAACTATGATGATGTGTATTAAAGATTATCAGTGGAATATGACTACTGTGAGTTGCCATCATCATACCTCTCCCACTGGAACAGTATCGGGTATGCGTCACATGTGGACATGCGTCAGTAGCCTTGTGTTATGCTACATTTATGCTAGAAGCCAAGTGTTGGTGACTATGCCTTCTATAAAGTGCAGTTCTGGTCCCACTGTCGCATATTTGCATGAAAGGAAAACAGGGTGCATTACCATATTTCAGCATTAGCCTGCTTACCCATCTTCCTCTCCTAACTGGGTCATGATGAGTCACACAACCCACTCTCTAGTCCTCCTCTCCCTCTCCCTCTCTTTCTCTTCTTCACCCCACCTTCCTCTCCCTCTCTCTCTCTTTCTCTTCTTCACCCCACCTTCCTCTCCCTCTCTCTCTCTTTCTTTTCTTCACCCCACCTTCCTCTCCCTCTCTCTCTCTTTCTTTTCTTCACCCCACCTTCCTCTCCCTCTCTCTCTCTTTGTCACAATGCAGAACCGCCCACTTCCCATGTTTGAAGTCCATCGGTGGTTTCTTTAGCATCCATGGGAGAGGGTCCCAAGAGATGATCAGCTGTAAGCTCAAGCTATTACAAATTCAAAGGATCCTCTGATGGATGCTCTATTATTCACCCTTAAAATCGGCACACATTCTCCATTTTCAAGTAGCTGCTTTTCAGCATCATTTGACGGAGCTTGTCATTATGGGATGTGCTACTCTGAGGCCTCAGAAAGTGTTGTGCATGCTGTGCATTTGCTTGTTTACATGGTCAGTCCGGTACAGCGTCTAGCCCTGCGTCCACTCTGGATGAGCAAGCCCCAGAGAGGAGTAATGATAGAAGGCTGGGGAAGGGAACGATGACATCAGCAGCTATTATTGGAGGCACAGACTCAACAGACTCGGCTGCCAGAACTAATGGAGCATGACCTCTCACCTCTGCCTGCTGGACATCTGCAGGACATCAGCAGGACACTGGGAAATGATACACACGTACAGTAAACACCTCCTTCATCCCTTTACAATACAATCCATGAGCACCTTCATGAACTATATTTCTAAGATGTACAGATTTACACCCATGCTAAATCTTTCCAAATTTGGTTTAGATTGTTATCAGTATAACATGGAAGATGTAGTCTGACCATGCTGAACCCATAGGTCTGGGGAAAACACAGACAAAAAACTTAATGAAATGAGGCATAATCCTTTGTTATTAAATATCCAACCTATTTTAATTAAGTCATACATTATGCTTATTTTCAGTAGTTTACAGCAACAGTGACAAACTCCTAACTGAATTTTTCAACCACTTGGGACAGAACCATAAGTAAAACACTGAGTAATGCCAAAAGCAGATGCCATTAACTTCAAGCGGTCAATACAGCCTTGACCCTGCTCCTGAAACCGAAGTGAGCCAAGGTCACCTTTCACTCTCTCAGTCTCGCTCACCTTTGACCCCAGGCAGACATTCCAGTCCTCAGTGCTCCCTCATGACGGGGACCAGACGAGGGAGCCGGGGCAAGTGTCATGGAGCGCAGCATCCTCTTGTCCGGCCAGAGGTCAGCAGCATGACGCCCTCAATGATTGAGCACTTCCTCTGAACTGCACAAACTAGAACTTGTTGTGTGATAAGAGCACATATGACAATGTCTTTTTAAATTGGTTTTTGTTTAGTTATTGTTTATATCTCAGAACAACCACTTTCCATATTATACAATCGGGGTGGTCCAGACATTAGATATAACTAATAACTAAACAAGGCAATAGCTCGCTCTGGACAAACTACACCCTTAGAGATAAAAGCAAATACATAACGTTATGTTAAAATAATTTCACAAATCATTTTCAAGCATGATACAAATTCTCCATTGGCTGTGTTGAAGAGTTGTTGTGATGTCTCATCTCTGAGTGGCAGCAGAGGTTGGCTGGCTTTCATGAGGAGCTGGGCGAGGGGAGGAACAGCTTTGCTCCACGCGGGGGGTGTCAGACAGGCACAACACCTGCGACAAAACGAGAGGAAATGTCACCTTGGTGACGCCGCTCCCCTGGGAGGTGGGAGAAAGCAAGACCCTTCGTTTGCACCGTCCTCTACACCTCCACCTCTTCACCATCTTTCCCTCGCTCTCTGAATAAGATGCTCCCTCCCCAGCACTGACTGAATTCTCCCTGTCCGCCATAATCCTCCAGCACCGCTATCCTCTGCTCTGCTCCCATCCCCTCTCATCTCCGTCCCACTGAGTCTGTGTGTAAGGGAGCGGAGACACTCTGCCAAGCCGCCTCCGTAACACTGTCTTCTATCTGCAGCATGCACAGATGGGCCTATGAGTTCACCCCCCTGTGTCGTGACTGTGCGTTGCATCACTTGCCTTTCCTGTTGGTCTTTCTTTCTTTCCTTCTTTTTTTCCTTCACTTCTTATCATCATGTAAAGGTTTCTGGCCAGTCTGCATCTCGTTCCTCTCACTCCTATTCTTTCTCCTATCCTTTCTCTTACATTTCTCTGTTACTCTTTCACTTGGCTTGTGTGTGTGTGCCTCTCTCTCTCTCCCTCTCTCTCTCTATGTCTCTCTCTCCCTCTCTCTCTCTCCGTCTCTCTCTCCCTCTCTTTATGTCTCTGTTCTCCCCCCGTCCGTCTGTGTCTGTCCGTGTGGTGGGTTGGTGGGATACGTGTGTGGGTGAGGGCGAGCGTCCAGCGATCCTCCCTCTCTGTCCCCTCCTTCCGCTTGCTGCCCCAGTCTTGCGTCCCCACTCTACAGAATGTAGGTCTTTGCTCGCCTACAGCCATCAGCAGCAATCAGTTCTGCCCCAGTTACTGAGCCATCACTGAGACCAAACACACACACACACACACACACACACACACACACACACTTACGCATGAGAACACATTACACAACACATACAAATACACTCATGCACACATTCACACACGCACAGACACAGACACACACACAGACACACACACACACACACACACACACACATAAACACATACAAACACATGCGCACACACAGAGACGTGTTAACACTGAAATTTCTCACACATTTGCATGCTAAAAATTTCTCTCTTTCTCTCTCTCTCTCTCCCCATTCAGTAAAGATTCACTAATGGAAATGCAAAAGCAAAAACATACAACAATATGCAGGAATGCAACAACTGTCTGCAGCCCTGTGGCGTCTACAGATTTATGTAAGAATGATGCACTTTGACCTACAGAAAACTGTGCACTGAGAGCATCAGGCAGCCTTACCAATTCAAATGTCTCACCGCAAAAAGAAATTCCCAGTGCTTGTGCATGGCACACACATCTGTGACCACAATCGCTGCCTGGGGTCAAAATGACAAGCCAGCAGTGAGCTGCACTGGAGGGGAGGCTGATCAGTGTTGGGCCGTAACATACAGAGAGGTGGCGCAAGGCTCAGGCACTGGATGCGTCGGTGGGCACCAGGGGGATTGTGGGAATTGAGTGCAGTGTGGTGATGAGGACACTCTGCTTTGAGAGGCCTATGTCTCTAAATGAGCCTTAACATTTGTTTTTATGCACATGCTATTGAATAATATACCGATAAACCAATTATCATGTACCATATTACTGCTGAATTACAACTGAACATATTACCATATTTGAAATGTAAGTCACCTGACAGCAATCAGCAATCATTGTTAAATATATAGATATATGTTGTACTTTTGGTGAATTATTGAAAATAGCACCACCCTAAGGTGAGTTATGGCATGGTGATTTAAAGGTTCTCTAAGCACAGTTGGGTGATGTCACTTCTGTTGACCTTTCAAACAAAACAGAAAGCTTGCTCACCCCTCCCTCCCATGCAACTATAACTGTCCGGAATGCACATCTCGTCGGTGATTGGCTGGAACAGTTTGTTATGTTTCATGGTCCAAGCTGGACCTGGCTGTTTTTGTTGTAGTTTTTGGAGCCTGGGCTGTCCGCAGGGATCACATTTCTTTACAGCATATTCAGGAGACTGGCAGCTAGCAGATCATGAGAAGATGTTAGCTGTATGTGATGTGCATCTGTTCTAGCTTAGAAACCATGTTTACAAGACTTAGAGAACCTTTAACTTACTGTAGAAATGTTGCAGTTGCACAATGCTGCAGCTAAATCTGATTGACAGATCTGTCACCATGCAGAGTATGCATTCAGCAGCAGTCTTTATAGGTCATACTGTATACTGGTTCTCTGTTATGGTGGATTTCTACAAGAAGAGAAGAGAAAAATGGAGCAGTATAAAAACCAAACCACTCAGAGTTTAAATGAACTGAGGAGAGTTCTAGTTAAACACTGGATGAGTTCCTTCATTTTTGGTGAGGTTAGCCCTTTCAGTGCAGTGGGAATAACACAGTAAGGCTTCGTTCAGCTGAGTTCCTCTTCCACACCGCCACCCACTGAGTTTGATGAAACCAGAACCACACAGTATTCAAAGTTGTAAACAGAATAGTCGTGTTTCTCTGTACACTATGGCATTCCACGCTGGAAGAGCAGAGTGCAGAACAGTTTCCACATGGCACATTATTACACATAAATTTGATTTGGGGTTTCTATAAAATGGTAATTTATTAATATTAATGAATTTTGCACATTTTGGCTGCATGAACTGTGAATGAGAGCATTCAACTATTTTCTGCCTTGTTTGAGCAGCCATAAATTACACTGAATCTTAAGGGTAAGGCCCACTAAACAATTCTGGACTGTAGATGATCTTTCCATCCATCTGCAAACGGATGCCTTTATCACTTCCAGGTCACTGGTGATTGGCAGTCACAGTCACATGATTTCCCCAAATGTTACTGCTCCCACCCCCACCCCAAACTGAACTGGAGTTGAGTCGCAGCAGTCTGCGTGTTTTTATGTGTAGGCCATGGGTTTCAGAGAAGCGCTGGTGGAAACATCTTGATCTTGGGCACACTGCAGCCATCTGCCCAGATTTTATTAGAACATGCGGGCAGAAATAAAACCACTGCAGACAGACCGGCATTCACATGCACTTCCAGAAATCACAAATGTCTTCCTGCCATCTGTGATTCACCAGCATTTACGATCAAAGCCTTTAGGATACACTTAGGAAAGGATGTCTTTCTCATCACTGTGTATCATTTTCTGAGCATTCGTGTGGCCTGTACAACTTCCCTCTTTCATCCTATGTACGACAAACCTCTCAATGTATGTTATCCATGCATTGTTAAACAGCCATGAATGAAATGGCCATAATCTGGTCTCAGCAGGAGAGGGGGAGCAGCTCAGGTATTAGGGGCTGTGGGCTGTGGGAGCCGCCCCTCCACCTCACCTTCCCACTTGGACAGGTTACAAGGGGGAGGAGCTGAGCGACGGAGCAGAGCTCATTAATCTTTCACTTTCATTTCATGCTGAATTATTGAACACTTCAGCGTGTCTTTTTTTCTCTTCTTCTTCTCCTTCTTCATGCCGTTCCCTTTCTTCCCTATCCTCCTATGTCACTGTATAGCATCTCTCTCCTCCCTTTGATGAGACGGGCTGGCATCTCTCGAACCCTCCCACCCCCCTTCCTGGAGGTGGACTTGAGAGAGACAGCACTCCCCTTCCCAGGCCCCCTCCTCTGCCAATTCCTACAGCCAAGGTCCCACTGGGGCAGATTAAGGGGATAAGAGGTGTCAGTGCTCCTGCCCTCTGCCTACGCCTCCCTAACACACACACACACACACACACACACACACACACACACACACTCCCCCCCCCCAGTTCACCACCACATGCACAGCTGACACATTTGCCTGTTTTCAGACAACAACTTGCCCTGTTAAATAATCCATGCCCTAGCTTTTTTTCTGAAGGATCATCCATGTATAATACAAGCATAGTTATTAATACGTCACTGACATCACACAGTGGTATGAGAACATAATAATGAAAATAGCCCTGTTTTTTACCATGCTTTTTGCAGATTCGGTTCAATTCCGATTTAGTTATCACAGAGGACATTCGAGTTGTAGTGTCCACACACTATGTGTGTCCAGCAGGTTAGTGATGAAAAACTGCCTGGTTGCTCAGTATCGTTGTCTTAAGCGTAAGCCTGGTAGGAAGTGGGTGCAAAAGTGGAAAAGTGGACAAGCTAAAGATGTGAAGGCGTTATATTATGGGGTTGAGAGAAGATCCGTAATATTTTGTTCGTTACCATGATCCACGACTTGGGGTCTATGTGATAGCTTCAGGAGGACAAACAGATGGGAATGGTTGACCATAAAACCCATTATTCAATTACAGTATTTACCTTTCATATCAGGTCTCTTTGATTCAGCCAGATCCAGCCAAGAAGAATCCAATTCATTTCTGTTTCAGGCATGAGCATGAGAAGATACTGCCTCCAAAGCCAATTAGGGGGGTCTGTTGCTCTTGCGTCAGGGGAAAACCAACACCTTTTTGGGCAGACTGCAGCATGGCCTATATAAATCTCTGCAGCGTGAAATCAAAAGAGCCTCTTGGATCTGATGAAAGAGCATAGAAAGAATATAATACACACACAAAAAGAGGGTGGGCTTATATAGCTGGAAAAGACAGAGAAGAAAGACACAACATGGGCATTGACAAAGAAGCTCGGGGGGAAAACATGAAGAACAAAAAGCAAAAATGGTTGGTGTAGAGAGTTGGTGAAGAGACTTACACACTTTCTGAGGTGCTTGAAAGTGGTGATTAAGAATGCTGCAAAAAGAATGCAGAGAGAGAGAATGAGCACTGCTTTCCCCTTCTCCATCTGAATACAATGGTGGTGTGGTAATGAGCCCACCTTGGGAAGGGTTGATGGTCCGTGACCTTCCTCTTGTTCAATGAATTACAAAATGAGAAGCGGTGAGCAATCTCTCTCTCTCTCTCTCTCTCTCTCTCTCTCTCTCTTTCTCTCTCTCTCTCTCTCTGTCCTTAACCTGGCTCTGTCCCAATTAGTTCACTGCAGTGTGTGAATAGTGAGCTCTTCACCTATAGCATGCTGTTCCTCATGGGAGACAATGACAGAGCCTCTTGTCATGAAATCCTCTGAGCAGGTCTGTTGTTCACAGTGAACCTGAAGGATTGACTGAAGACTGCAAAGTCGAAATACCCACTGATTGGTCACATCACATGAGAGAACAGACACACAGTCAGCCCATATAAAATGTAGCACGGACCATGGAAATTCATTTCTCACACATTTTCTTTTGAGTCTGGAATTTTAACCTCAGAATTTTTCACCATCTACACTTGTCACACACTTGGCACGCAACTACTAAAGGTCTTAGGAGGTTATAATGAGGTACAGAGATGTACTGTACAGTCTTAAAACCCCTGAACATAATAACACCATCAAACGGCTAAAGATTACAGCTCAGTCAGGGTCAGACTGAGGAAGAAAATGCCCAGGCTAAACACTCATACTGTACAGTGGACTGAGGAGCATTTCAGTTCCCTGTGGCAAGGCATACTGTCCACACAGACCTCAACTCAGCCAGCGCTGTGCTCCCAACCAACCCCCCCTCCCTCCCTGATGAGCTCTACAGCATCTGCACTGACTTGAACCAGGGAGATAAGGAGGTCACACCTAGATATTATAAAGCTTTAGAATATCTATGACCTCAGCCACATGGTGAACTGCCTCTTTCACTTTCAACCTCTGATGTGTGTGCCACCCTGGACGGTGGCCTGGGCAGGTCAAAAAGCATCCAACCCTCACCATGGACTTTTTACTCTCCTCCAATCCAGCAGGCATCTCAGAAAGAACTTGTTCCCTAAGAGACTGTAACCCTGCTGAACTCCACACCATAGCCCTTTTACATCTCTATTTTATATTCTCTTCATTTTTGCACAGGCTGAACCTGTCACATTTTTCAGAATACTATTCTAATATTATTATAATTGTCTAGATTTTATTCTGCACATACAACCCTTTACTATGCTTTTACACTTCTGGCCAGATGCTAACTGCATTTTATTGATTTATCTGTAGTCTGCACAATTACAAAGTTGAAACCTCCTAAACTCTTCAGAATCTTCACTCAGCATAATCATAATATACTAACCCCCTCACTGTTGCCCAAAATAATCACTTGTTACAAAGTGTAACATGGTATGCTAAATGGTTAAATAACTGATGGAGAAAGAGAGCGCAGAGATGAGATGATCTCAGTTTACTGAAGAAACCTGATTACAGAGATTACAGTTGATAAATTATACAAAGCAGCTGTACAGATTGGTCATTACTTCTGAAAAAGTATGCACTGCCTTCTCTCTCTGCCCTTGGTGATCAATAAATTATCTATCTATCTATCTATCTATCTATCTATCTATCTATGTCCGTTGTCTCTGGTAGCATTTGATCAGCGCTTTTGTTGAACTAGGGTAGTGCTTAACTACTAGCTACTGCAAGCTATGGGGGGTGTTATACATGATCTTATGTGATCATGTAAGTATTCAAACCAAAACTACTGCTTTCTAGACTAAGCTAAGACAAAGCTATACACTTAATACACTAAATAACTCTGTTTTTGCTCCTTTACTCACCCCATGCCATCTTCTACAGTATACTTGCCCAATTGGCATCATCATGCCCCCCTTCCCCCCTCTATTTTTAGGCATTAGTTTACATGATCACATGGAACCACGGTAATATAGCCACACAAAGGCTTACCCAGAAAGAACATGCAGACCACACACACAACCAAGTCTTTGAATATTTGCTACTTTTTCTATACCAATGCACAGATTTATGTTCATATGATTATAGTTATGGTTAATCATCCCCCCCAGTGAGAGAGTGTGTGTGTGTGTGTGTGTGTGTGTGCTCGTGGCATGGGGGCATGGAGAGAGTACAGTGCTGAAGGCTTGTTTCAGGCATTCACACATTAACGGGAGGCCTCTCACGTCAGAGGCTACAGAGAGTTCAGCAAGGCAACAGACGACTTCCAGTGGCGTCACCCAGATCTGGAGTCAACCCATCTGCAGAGGAGAGAAGACAGCATGAGGAAATCAGATGGAAAAGGTGAGGAGGATCAGCATTACACAGATGAATGGCTGACACGCCATGACAGCGATGAGTTAAAGATTAGAGAGTGGTTGGAGTGGGGCTTTGCCACCATGCACTACAGCCCAGGGTAGGATGTCTCGGTGAAAGACATTACAAGGCTCTACCATAAAGAGCCTTATTATGATTTGGAGAGGTTGTCGACATGTTGGGTTGTAAGTTTTACAGCACTGCTTGAGCCCAAACATGGTGTCATTAATATTCAAAAGGCATCTGCCATAGAGTCTGCACCAAAATAAAGAGGGAGCCAGTTTGCTGTTCGAGGCAAAAAGGGCAAATGTATCTCCATGAAGATCTGAAGCAGGTGCTCACTAAATTATGAAATCATTGTGGAGGTAAGCTGCATTCTGCTGAAAGGTAAAATATGGAGAAAGCATTGGGAGAAAATGACGTTTACTTCTCACAAATTCTATGCAGGGTATTATAAGTTGATTGTGGGGCCCACAATATGTGTGATGTAATAGTACTTAGAACAGCACAAAAGTAGGCCTATGATAGATTCTGTCACCGGGTAGGCCTACTATGAGAGATTTAAGTAATACATAACTGTACCCCTGTTATTGCCTCTTTTCCAAGACCTTAATCTGAAGTAAATGAGAGAAAATAATTATTGCTGACTGCTGGTTATTTTCAGCAATCTTCAGAGCAATAGCAATGGGTTTTGGTTACAAAAGTGCTGCATTACCCCAACTTTCTTTGGAGATTGAGTTATTAAAACAAACAGCTGCAAATTGTGCTTGTTATGGAATGCATGACATGGAAAGTACTGACAAGACATTGTTAAGAATCTGTGTGGTACATTTTCTTATTGTATATTCTATGTATACCTATTAGATGGGTTCAAGACATTTCAAAACAGGTCATATTGGCCTGGCTTGAAGTGCTGGCTGGGTGTCAGACTGTCTGAAACCTGTCTGGTTTTGCATTATCTGAACAGCCTCATCACCTCACCATTAGGCACTTAGAACAGATGTAATGGCACTACAGTATGTGCCCCACTCATCCTGATTGAGAGAGTGAGGTAATTCAGTAAAAATCCAGACTACATGACAGAACCATATTATAAATTGGCTCTAATAGAAAGTTGAGTATCTGAAGAAAGTGACTGGCTTCCAAGTGTTCCTATGGTCTTAGTTTCAGTTGGTCTGTATGCAAAAAACAATGTTGTTTCCCATGTTTTGTGTTCTGCAGTTAAATGGCTGAAATACTCTTCAGCCCACTACAGACTGCTCCAGTCTGGCAGTAATATACGAAGACAATCCAGAAGTATTCCTTTCATACCACATGAAATTGCATCAAATTCTAAAAACAGCACAGACGATCCTACAGACTCTCCAAAATGGCCAAGGAAGGGACAAAATATGTCCTTGATTAAGTGTCCATATTCTATGACATTCTTTCAAAGAGCCAGAAAACAAACTTGTGGCTTTTTCATTTTTTAAGGGCCCTTTGCTCCATCCATCCGTATGTCTCTGTTTTCATTTCTGTGAAATTACAGTTCTTAGACATAAAATGTTTAGCAGAGGGGCGATCTGTTTACAACTTCTTGTACCCGCAGGCTGTAGATGTCCTCTGCCATGTGCAGAGTTTCCTCTCTTCTCCTCGCCTTTGAAGTCTCAAGACCTGACACTTATTATCAGGGAAAAGCCACGTCTCCAATTGCAATACTCTCAGACAACAGAAACGACTTTGTCATGGAGAGGAGAGCTCACCATGATTAACTTTGTGCAGGGGAATTCAGCAATACAAATACTGACACAATGACATCATCATTGAAGTGATAAACAAAAAGAACTTAAACAAAACAAGAAAAAAAGGCTTGTATTAGTTTTCACATAATATTTGCCTATATTTGAAGGATGCCAAAGTATCTCAGTCTTTCATGAGGCTGTCTATTAGTGATCACAGTCTTTTCATAGTGAGATCTGTCAACATCCACAGCACTATTTCCTGAGGCTCCTTCAAGTGACCAACTTTATCTTAGATACACTATGTTTGTTTTATGTCTGAATAGACTAGTATGTTTTCACATTGGTCTGAGTGTTTGGGCTGCACTGAGTTTAATCTGAAGCTTTCAAGTCTGATGTTTTGGGTTAGGGGTGATTCACTGGGAAAGAATTGTGCTTTCCGCTATGTTTGAATGAAGGAAGTTCAGTCAGATTGGGTTTCATTTTCCCTTAAAGATCCAGTGTCCAGATCACTCACTTCAGTCAAATTCCTTCTTCTTACAGGTCTTTGCACCCGCTGCATTCGCAATGGTCACGTTTCTCAGTGGTGTCGGGAGGATGTGACCAGCTGGCCTTGAACTTGAAGGTCTCTCGGTCTCTCTCTCTCTCTCTCTCTCTCTCTCTCCAGGAGAATGTGACAAACCACAGAAAACACAGCACAGCTGAGGCAGGAAGAGAGCTTGAGACCAACCAGCTCTGTGCTGAAGCCAGGATTTCCTCTCGGCTCTGACCCCCCCTCCGGCATCACCCTTTCATTCACTTCCTTCCTCCCCCTCACACTCGCTCTGTCGCTCTCTGTCTGCCTGTGAAGCAACGGAGGGGATGGATGCACTGCCGTCTGTAAGCACTTCAGGGGACCCCCCCCCCCCCCCACACACACACACACACACACATACACAATTTGCTTATATTGCCTACATTACCCTAAAACGCCTGAAAATGAAAAGCCATGAACGCTGAACACAGCCAATCTTTCCAGTTGTCATATGCACTAGGCCTACATACATCCATGAACACTCATACTCACAGACAGGGTCTTTACCAGGGTGCAGCTAGGCCAAGGAGGCAGTGTTGTGTCTCCATGACAACTGCTTGGCATGCTGAGGCTATCATCAGAATGCATGGCCACATCTTTGCCTCTCTCTCTCTCTCTCTGTGTGTCTGTTTATCTCTTCATTTCATAACATGGACAAGCTTCTACTGAATGAGGAATTGGAGAAATACCATTACCATTAATGATATAGAACAAAAGACCAGAGCATACTGATTACTTAACAGACTAGACTTCAGAAGAAATGAGGGAGATTGTGTTTTATTTCAGTGTATGGTGTAAAAGAATAGACTAGAATAGAATAGAATAGAATACAATAGATCTTTATTGTCATTGTCACAGGTACAACGAAATTTAAAATTTGTTGCGCCAAGAAATACAGACAAAGCATCTTCCATGAGCATACTAAAAATGACTTGGTCCTCCTCAGATCACTCTAAAAAAATACCAAGGCAGACCCTGGGAATAAACAGGGTCTGACTAAGGCCTATTAAGACAGCACATTTTTTCCCAGTTGAAAAGGGCCAGTGTGAAGTGCTCCAGTGGCTGAGCAAGGGCCTCTCTTGGTGTGACCTCTGCCTGACAAATAGAGCTACATGTATAAATCAGTGATGGGAACCCAGGCAGAAGGACTGACATTACTCTCGTCAATGCACTGGAATAATGCGTGTAGCGTTTTCCTAACCCACTTCAGTCAACTTCTGTATGACGCAGCGTTCATTTGCATTGGGAAACAGAATTAGAATGTTACGGCTGTCACCTACTGTGAGCGGGCAGCCCTGACGATGCTGACGGTAGACGGTCTGTATTAACCGGACCAATAGCTTACTCATACCCACTGAACACACAAGACTTAACCATTCCAAAGTTTACAGCACCAGCCTGCTATCCAAGAGCACCAGAGAAACATGAATTTGCAATGAAATGGCAACGTGCTGTTCCTTTCTTTAGGATAACAAATAACTGTCTATAGAGATACAAACCACCTGGTCTGGTCAGAATTTCCTTAAATGTATTATACTTTGTGCCCGACACTAGAGGACACACTCGCTTCTCACCCTTGCATATCCTGGGAGAATAAGTAACTTCCACATACAGTGCACAAGCATATACATTATTTGCATTTCTGTACAAATGTGTTGATCGTTAACATTTAAAAATGCAATTTTCAAGTCAAAATAATCAAAATAGAGTGCATGTGCTTGATGTGTGCACATCAACACACTTTGAACTGTAGTGATCCAATTCAGGAGGGGACTTGAGTGGTGGAATATAAGACCTGCAGACACTTGTGTGAGTAACATTTGGACAGGCTACTAGCTCCCCCTGCTGAAGATCTAATGCAAGGTACATCATGAAGATGGTCTGCTGAAAGTGGGAAGGAATTGTTTGTTTGTTTTTACAAACATATCTGGCATAGTCTACAGAGATCAAAGAAATTGTTTGTTGGGATAGAACACACTCGGTAGCAAAAACAAGTATAACACAAGAAAAAACTTTCTAGTGAGATAGCTTAATAGCATTTAATGTCAAACATTTTAACTAACATTTTTACCTAAATAATCCCTTCTTATGATAAGCATGAATACAGGTGCCTTATAAAAAGACAGAATAAGAGGGGACAAATGGATGATTAACCCGATGAGGCAAGTGGATATAAGGATTATTCCTTTGAGTGTGTAAATATGAAATTAACTTCAAATAATGCCCCTTTTAGAATCAGGCAAGCATGTAGGTCTACAATAATTTGACATTTTTGCCTAGTTTCAGAGACGCCTGGGGCCATCTTCTCTGCCACCTTGCAAACAAAAACAATGTTCAAAGTAATATAGTTTGAAGTACACAAAGACATAGATGTTAATTGCCAGGAAGTTCCAATGCATCTTTGAAAACATTGGGGTCTGAATTTGTCTGTCGTGAATATTCTCAATATTTGCGTCCATAGCATGTTGTAGTGACTCTTAGTGAAGCTTGGACCATTACATCACATGATAATTTCCAGGGATGATTAATGATTGAGGTGCAAAATTGTTTGGGAAAAAAAATCTGAAAAAGCACATACTTGCTATACTTAATGTACACTGAACTGAATCATGAGGATCTGATGAATAGCTTTCAACTAGTTTTACTTGCACTTCATAGGCGAATAGGAATAGAAGCAGATAAAATTTTGTAGGCCAACAGGTTTAAGAGAATTGTGAAAACATTGACATGATTATGACAGCACCACCTTGTGGTCAAAGTGTTGTGTTTAGTCCCTTGTTAATGCACAACAATGAAGAAAATGCAAAATTGAACAGATACATAATATAGTTCCCACAAAGTCAAATCTAAAATTCCCTGACTATCCATGACTTACTATATAATGAATGGTACAATATATTGACCAATGATTTAAGAGCAGCCACGTAGTGTTGAAGATTTGACTTGTTTAGAACGGTAGATGAATAAATGGGCATTAAATGGTTATGGATTTGGCAGACGCCTTTGTCCAAAGCGACACATAAATACAACATAATATTTAAAATTGAACAGGGAACAGATTAGAATGTTGGTCAAATATAATAAGGAGAATAGTAATAATAGACAACAATATCAATTCAATCAATAGCCTAATAAAAATAAGCAATGAAAATGAGGGGAAAGGCAATAATAAAACAATAATGTCCATTCAATCAATAATATAAAAACAATGACATGGTAAGACTACGTTAAGGAGAATATCAATAATAAACAATAATGTCAAATTAATTAACAGCCTAATGAAAATAAAACAATATTATACAAACCATAACACATAAGCGCTTAAACAACTAAGTACATGTTGAATAGGAATGTCTTTAGACCCCTCTTAAACGACCCAAAAATACCACAGGAACGGAGAGCACTAAATAAACAAAGTTGTCTTAAAGCAATAATCAGTATAGCTAATAACCAAATATACACCAGTTCTGTGTGTTATTGTACTGCTACAACAAAATCCCTGATATTCCATGACTTTGCACCAAAAATAAAATTCACTGACTATTCATGTCTGGAATAGACTTGAACAAAGACAAAATTCCATGACCCATGGGAACCTGTATACAGAAGGGTCTCAAAAAAATTGAACATCGTGGAAAAGTACATTTTTACCCCCTTATTTAGTTCAAAAAAGTGAATCTTTCATATTCTAGATTCATTAGATATAAGTAAAATATGTCAAGACATTTTTTGTTGTATTCTTGATGATTACAGCTTACAGCTCATGAAAAACAAATATGAGTATCTCAAAATATTAGAATAAGGAGGTTATACAGAAATGCTGACCTTTTGAAAATAAAATTCACACAACTTGGATTCTGTGCCTCTCCAACCTTCCTCCAGACTCTTTGGACATTGATTGAACCCTGATATCTAAATGAAATGCAAATTCTGTTTTTATGTGAAAAGAGGAGTTTGGACCACTGTGCAACGGTCCAGTTCTGTCTCTTCTTAGACCAGGGGTCCGTTGCACAAAAGCAGAATTAAGACATCCGGGATAAGTTACTGAGCTGCGCTCAATGAATCCAAAACAAGAGCGTACAGGCTTAATTGGTTGCACAACGAGCAAGCCCGGATGAGCAGACACGGATTCACCAGGATAAGTGCGCGCTCACGGCTCCCTCAAATAGACCCCGCCACCGATCACAGATTCACTGATTCACCATGGCAATTAGAGGGGCTTCATTGCTTCTTCTACGGTGTGAAGTAGGTAGATAGCCTTCTCACAACAGCAACAAACAGCAACACCACTGTTAAGGAGAATATTGCAACTAGTTCCGCGACCCCCACGTGTGAAATGGTTAGGCACTCCCGTGACGTCACGTTGTCGCATGACAGGTCGGGAATGGCGAGTATGTAAAAGTTATTTAATGATCACAAACGTTTAAATAATGACAGTGGGTCTAGGTATATGTGATAACAATGTGTAGTGGGCAGTGAAATAACTATTGGTTTCCGTTTGTGGTGACTGCTGACTGATAAGGGATGAGATTAAATAGATCCTGGAATTTAGCCTGGTCTGGAGCAGGCTAGCTCCACAGAATAAATCGCCATGGTAACTTATACCATAACATATCCTGCTGCCCCCTATCTCGCTTTTGTGCAACTGGTTCACGGATAAATTGAGCCAGGATAACCAAGATATCCCGGCTTAATCCCTTATCCTAGTTTTGTGCAACGGGCCCCAGGTAAGACGCTCTATGCCACTTGTAGCCCATCTCCTGGACACGTCTCAATCGTGGCTCTTGATGCAGACTCCAGCCTCAGTCCACTCCTTGTGGTTCCACGAAGTTCTTTAATCGACTTTGCTTGACAATTCTCTCAAGGCTGCTGCCATCCTTGTTGCTTGCACACCTTTTCCTACCACACTTTTCCATTCCAGTCAACTTTCCATGAATATGCTTTCATACAGCGCTCCATGAACACCCTGCCCACCATCTGTGGCTTTATCCTCCCTGTGGGGGGTGTGAATGAGCCTTCTGGACAACTATCAAGTCTGCAGTCTTTCCTATGATGTTGTGTGGTGTTTACTGAACTAGACTAAGAGTTTGAAGGCTCAGGAAACTGACATTTCTGTATTATAACATCTTTATTGCAATATTTTGATACTCATTGGTTCTCATGACCTGTAAGTCGTAATCAAGATTACAACAAAAAATGGCTTGAAATATTTCACTTTATATCCAATTCCAAGATCCACCTTTTGAGCTAAATTAGGGGGGGGTGAACTCTTCCGCGATATTCTAATTTGAGACCCACTTGTATATACAGCTCTGGAAATTTTTTTTTGAGAACACTAAATTTGAAAATGACAGCCAACTCATTTGAATGTCACACAGCAACCGTAGGATGACATCAGAAAAATGTGTGTGTGTGTGTGGGGGGGGGGGGGGGTTAAAACTAGTAATGTCCTGATTGATTTTACCAATGGGTACAATTCATTTTTTGAAAACAGTCTAGGTAAACAGAAAATAAGTTGTAATGTCTTACTATAATATACTTATGAGCAGGACTATAAAACAAATATAAAGTAACAACTTAGATTTCATTGTATATTTTGCCAGCCTTTTTACACTTTGCATGAAAAGTTGGAAACAGTCTGTTTTGTTTTTAGTTGGATCCTAGCAGAGGTGGGACCAAGTCACTGTTTGGCAAGTCACAAGTAAGTCCCAAGTTTTAGCAGTCAAGTCCAAGTCAAGTCCCAAGTAAATACAGAGAAGGGCAAGTCGAGTCCAAGTCCAAGTCACATCAAAGCCAAGTCGAGTCCAAGTCCAAGTCTCAATCTTTTTGAAGTCCTGAACAAGTCATCAGGTACTCTTCACTTAATAATGCCATTATTAGACTATCGATCATAATTTTAGCACTTTCATCTAATCCACAGTATTTTTTTTATAAATACAGATTAAAATATGTTCAATGTTTCTGTCTTGTAATCTTTTACGACATATGCATGTGCATACCTGTGTAATATACACATGTGCATACCTGAGTAATCTCTACAAAATGGATAGCTACATGACACTCAGCACAGCTGCAAATATATATAATGTTTTTCCAAATTGCGGAGCCCACTGTAAGGATGAGTAATAATTTGACTGATGGTATTTCACTGCGCTAGGCCACAGATTTGCCTGCAAACAATTTATTAGGCTGTCTGCCAGTGGTGACTCATAAGGGAAGCCAAGGTCAACACTTTTATATTATTTAAAAGATAATAATGACAGTAATTTTGTTTTAAAGTATTAATTTCTTAAGAAATACTAGACATTTGATGCTGTTTATCTAATTTGTAAATGGTGCACGGTCACTTAAGCCCATTGTGTGCCACTGTCCACACGTTCTCATAATGATCTTTTTTTACCAGCTCTGTTCAAATATAGCCTATGGCTAGTCCACAAACTTGTTTGTGCCACATGTAGCACAATTTTAACAATGATAAGCATGATATTAAGTTGGCAGAAACAGCTTTCATTCCTTTGGAAAGAGAAGCATGTATGACATGATGCTTGCTTGACATTTTCTGTTTGCAATTAAAAGTGAATTATGAGCCTGGTAGCCAGTAGCCACCTAGCTACAGTAGCTGAGTGGAATGCGTTTCAATCGGCATATCATGTGCTTCATGTAAATAAATTATTGAATACTTCAAGACTCACCAGTTCCATTACACAAGGCAAAGACAACTCTTCATAATATTCTTGTCCACTTTCCAAATCACAGTGAGTGCAGCTATGTCATAGTGACCTGGATCTCATAGTTTATAACAGTACAGTAGGCTAGTGAGAAACGGATAAATTCACAATCTCCTCTAATCTCGTATTTTTTTGCCTCCACGATTTCTTTTTATATGTTTCTTATATTTAAAAGATGATATCAATCATCAACAATGACAAGCCAGCTGGAACCTACTCGTTTTCTCTCCCTCTCGTGCGTGCTTAGATGTGTTCTCAATTAAATGCAGTAGCTTAGCACAAGTTTAAGTTGGATCTTAATGGAGAGGACTCGAAAAGTATCATCTTTATGTAACATGCTGTTGGTGCTTTTTGACAAACGTTCTCTAACAAGAGTGCAAATCAGTTTGCAGTAAAGCTACTAGTGATTGGCTAAATGTTGGTCCTTCCTCCGTCTCTTGGTGCCCTACACACAGTGCGTAACGCGTGTGGGGGTAGTGGCAGTAGGCTACTGAACTGTGCTCTGGCCGCTTGTCTCCGCTATTTTTTTTTTTTTTTTAGTCGCGGGAAAGCGTCTCTGGGTTGACTGGTACACGATCAGGAAATTTAGTTTTTGATTCGAGACATGTCAAGTCATCACAAGTCAAAGAGGCAAAGTCCGAGTCAAGTCTTGAGTGAATAGTATTCAAGTCCAAGTCGAGTCGCAAGTCATGCCGAATTTTATCAAGTCAAGTCTGAAGTCATTAAAATCATGACTCGAGTCTGACTCGAGTCCAAGTCATGTGACTCGAGTCCACATGTCTGGATCCTAGATTGTAAACAATTCCCATGTGTTGTTACTAAAATACCATAATGATCCATAATAAAAACACAAGTGAAAAGATGAATGCTTTAACACCTTTATTGTGCCCAATCAGAACAGTATACTTCACATTTGTAAGTAAAGGCAGCAAACATTGCAGACCACAATGAGGTAGACTGTCAAATCTCTAAAAAGCAGCCGGGCTGGCCCACAAGCTCAGCATGGGGAAATGGAGGGGGAAAGAGTGGGGGAAGGGGGTGACATTATTGGAAAAATGACACCATCTTTGGCACAGTTGATCACAAATACACATCCCAAAGAGGACCATGGGAGGGGGCGTTTAGGGAAATGCTGCATTTTGGTCTGCTCTGGCTCCTCATACATTCCGGCGAAGTACTACGTTCTACATTCAACAAGCAGCTGTTCATGCCTGGGGTCATAGCCCATGACGATACCTGCTGATGTACATAACAAATGTGTTTAAAAACCAGTCACCCCTTTCTCCAAAGTGCAAATTAAAAAGTGCAACAATAAAACTATGTGCATTCAAAAGGTCAATGGCCATCTCAGTATCAGACTTGTAAATTGAAATTGATTCGAAAATGACTAAAACTCAGTTGAAGCGATGCTAGGCTTTGTAAAACATCGCAAAACTGTCAAGGTGAGATTTAATAGCAGTACATTGCGAAACCACTGAATTAATCCTAACGAGCAGATAAGCGGGAAAAAAAAGACAAAAAAAACAAAATGCTCATTTGCATTGTATGGGGGTGGAAGAAAACTAAAGGGGGAAAATTAAAATGCTGCCAGGTAGGTTTCTGTTCAAAATTTCCATGTCATGACTTAAAACCTGTGTAAAAATTAGTAAAAAACTGCGTAAAAATGTCCGGAAAATGACAGTTGGGCATCAATTACGTATTTGCGTTTCAAAGTAAAAAACGCTAGTCGGCTGCACAGGGGAAAACAAACAGCCAACTAGCTGAGGGAAAAAAAAATCTAAAGGCACTGTATGGCATCTGCCAGAGTGAAAGGCAATGAGATTTGAATGATCAATTTACCAAGAAAAAAAAAAAATGCTACTAAATGACAAGTAAAAAAAATGCATTCAACAAAAAAAAAAATTCTGAACCATGGCCTGAATAGTCTCCAACTCCCATGCATGGGACCTGAGGGCCTCCTCAACCATCACTTCACTGTTGAAGGAGACAAGCTCTAACTTTCACAAGTAGAAACTTTTTTAAAAATTCCAAACACTGTGCATAGTGCCATTGTGAACAAGGAAAAAAAAAAAAAATTCCACAAAAAAGTAGCAAGTGCAATAGTGAACCTTCTACAGTGTTGGATCCCCATACCCAATCCAGTGTGAGTGCGGTTCCCGTGGGGGGGCGCCAGCACTCGTGCTCTGCTCCATGGGCGCGGTGCTGTGGACTCGAGCCAGTAGCATTCTGCTGCCACGCTTAGCTGGAGTCACGGCTCTTTTGGTTGCGCATCAGTGGGCGGTGGTTGCTCAGGATGTCCATCGAGTGTTGCCAGTGCCAGCAGGAGCGGCAGAAGTACTTGAAGCAGTTCTGAGGGAGAGGACAACATTTGGAAACAAACCCACAAGAAACTCAAACATTCTTATAAAAGGTTACCAAGATTAATCCAAAGGTTTTAAACTTGTTGGATCAGAGGTGGTTCTCAAACTAAACTCCTGCACCATGTCTTGCATTCAATTTATCTATACATAAGGATATTTCAGACATACCTGATCTCTGCAGAAGAAAGGCCCAGTTTGACGATTGCAGAGTTGGCACATGGAGTCCTCCAAATATGGGTCAATTTGAACCTGAATGGTTTAAAGTAAAAGATGGACAAAATGTTTGAAAATCTAATGAGCAAAATTCATGCATCTGAGGACATACAGTACCAAATAATATAACTCCGCAGAGCAGAAGTTACCTTCTTGGTAAACTTTGGGGTTTTAATCTCCACAAACGCAGCACTAACTGCCTTCAAGTAGCTACGCTGGTTATTGAAGGTGACACGACCAGATCCTATGGAGAAAAGGAATTCAAAACAATTACAAATCACAACAATATCTACCACCAACAGATCAAAACAAACACGACTTGGATTACCAATGGGGTATTTGTGCTTATCAGTGTCGATCCCAGCATACATGACTCCTCCAAACAGGTCATTCATGATACTGGCCAGAGCTTCAGCATTAAGCATGCCATGTAGAGCACCCACAAAAACAGTCTTACTGGGGTCCAGGCGTTGGGAAGGGCACCGCACGTAGTTACTGTCGGAGATCACCCACGGAATTACCTGCACCTGATCAGCCAGAGAATTCAGTATTAAGCTGGATGGACACACTGGACTCAAACACAAATAGCCAAATTATGGAGAAATGGTTTGATGGGTGTGTAAAAAGGATTGTGATCTACCAGTTAAAGAGAGGTCAAATATGTGATGGCAAGGCCAATGCTTCAGTATTTAGTGAAATGTTCCAAATAGTCACTACATTTCACAGTCCAAGTATAGCAGTAAGAGGCAAATTGGGGAAAGCAAAGAACACCACTTGTTCAAGAAAACCTCTTAAAGAGGCCCTATGCAACAATTTTAGCAAAATCTAGTTTGTTCTACAGCACTTTTTGGGTCGTTTGGTGGGTGCTTAGTCTCCCCCTAGTGCTTCTCCGCGGAAAAAACAAATATGCAACTTTCTGGTCATGGTCCGAACACATCCTGATGTAACTCGGCGGAAATACTCTAAAATGTAGTCAGATTGTAGTTTCTAAGAAGACTGCAAAAAGGACTCCGACTTGGCTTTGTTGCTGTTGAAATTGTAAGTAGCCTACCCTTGGGTAAACTTCGTTTTTGTAATGTGATTTGATAGTCTCTTGAACAATGGGTTTGCTCGACCGTTTTATTGTGAGCCCTATGTGTTTAGCTTGGTTTATTGATGGCTAGCTCGCTAGCTAGTGGGGGTTTAGCGTAGCAGTCACTTGCTACTGAAGCTGCAGGGGGAGCTATGTCGTGAAAAATGCAAGCCCAAATCAGGCGAACACCCAGAAACAGCGAAGGAATAACCAGACCTGCATAGGGCTTCTTTAAAATGCAGCCATTTCAGACGCTATCCAACCACTAGAAACATCCACAACATGCAAAACTAGAAATCCAGGATGAGGGATGTACTCATTTATCATTCGTAAACAGAGCAACATTGTCATGTCGAGCTTGGAGACCTCTTACGGGGGGCTGTACCTGAATGAGAATATAGTTCCAAGTAGGGGTATAAAGATACCCGTATTCATACCGAAACTTTTAGGTACAGGATGGTAGGTTGAATACAGATGCGTACCGAATATACCAAATGCAGTCTTTAGGTTATCAACAGTAGGCTTTTTGCTTGCGGTTTCAAATTCAGGTTCCCACACAACTGTCAGTTTGTCAATTAACGTCAAAAACATTTGACACACTTTCAAAATACTATTCCTATTGTGCATCAAAAATATTGTCAGTGAATTTTAGGTTAGCAGTATCTACAGGCTTACTGTACCGGAAAATTAAAAGAACTGTGACTTTAAAACCGAGGTACACACAGAACAGTGATTTTTGTGTACCGTTACACCCCTAGTTCCAAGTATGTATATGCTTAGAAAAAAAAATAAAAAAAAAGTCTCATTGTGAATTGGTATTTGTTGTAACTATGCATGTGCAACTAAGTCCCAACATGCAAATGGGAAAATGTTGAGTACTTTTGTCACTTTTGGGAGCTATAGGCAATGACCTACGCCAAGCTAGGCTAATGGTGGCTGCATCAGACTGAGATACTGCATGCACAGAGATGAGAGGGGTATGAATCATCTCACCTAACTCTGGGGGAATCAGCGAATAAGCCAATTTCCCAAAATGTTAGTGTCCTTTAAAGTAGACCAGAATCAAGTTAGCATCTGATGCCAGTCTGCCAAACCAATCACAGCAATCTCCTAAACAATCTCCAGGTCTCCTACATAAGTATATGATTTACTTATGTAGTACATAATATGACAGGGCTTCTTGTCAAATTTGGCCTCATACTAACATCCTTGCTCCTCATCCTTCGGCTGGACATCTTGAAGTAATATTCACTAAGGTCATCAGGGTGGAGAAGGTCCTGGGTGCAGGCTTGCAGCAGGCCACGCACGGACCTCTCTGACTCGAAGACCAGGTACACATACCCTACACAGAAACAGCTGTTAATATCTACAAGAGAAATTGTTTAAACTCTGTTTTATGAATGAGAAGTCCACTGGAATAAATTTCTTGGCAGCAAATCAACTTTCTAAACTCTATACCAAAGTCAGAAGGTCTTGCATAAAAGCAATTAAAGCTAAGAACTTAAGCATTTTTTTGGGAGTTGTATCAATTAGCAAATCTACAAAAACGCACCCGTTAGAAAGTTAGCTAGCCAATTTCAATGCACTGTTTGTTTGATGTTTGTAAGGCAGGTGTACCGACTTAGCTAGTTGGCTCATTCATTCATTTCCTAAACAATCATCCTACTGCAGTTTCCAGCTTCCATTTTTAATATCTTTGAAGCATAATCACTGAGGGGAGAACTTGAGAAAGCCACAAGTAGCAAGCCATCCAACATTCATGTAAAACATGTAAAGTTAAATGTAATGTTAAAAGTTAATTTACTGTAGGAGTGGAGGTTTCCATAAAAAAAAAAATTTAAAAAAAAAAATGAGATCAAAGCCATTCTGGCAGTGGGTTGTGCTTTAGAACTTACCAGAACTGTGCCACACCAGCTAGCCCCTTCAAGATCCCCACCACCTCCACCAAGGTGCTTTGGAGAGAAATTAAAATACCATACCGCTGCATTACCTTTTGGCATATTACCTTTAGGAGGGCAGCGTGGATGCTTGCCATCCTTACCAGGCCACTCCACAGTCAGAGGGCCAAAGCTGCTGAATGTGTTGTTCAGTCCAGCTGGAATGAGAAGACAAAACATGTTATTATAACAACCCAACTGCCATAACGGTGAGCAGTTGACTGTTACAAAACATCACACAGTCCAAAACCTGGCATAGAAGATGACTTATGAGGACAGTGAAGACAAACACAGGGTTCCCACTATACGTCAGATGACTTTCCCTGATTAAAAACCTGAATTTCCATGACATAGGCCTACTATAGAATGAATCGTACCATACACCATCCAAAGATTACAGAGTAGCTGTGTAGCCTTCAAGAATCTTTGAATTTTTTTTTTTTTTTAGAGTGGGAGATGAATAAATGGGCAATGAATAAGCAAAGTTGGGCTAACCACATCTACTCAAGCAAGCAGTAAAGCTAATTACTGATATACACATTGGATATAATGATTGATGATTGGATAAACACCAATTATAATGATTGGATATACACCAATTGTGCATTTGCATTAATGTATTTTGGCAAGTAAATTTTAAACTGCTACAACAAAATTCTCTGATATTCCATGACTTTGCCCCACAAATGATATTCCATGTCTGAAATAGACCATAAAATGTCCATGATATTCCAGAAATTCCATGACCCGTGGGAACCCTGCAAACAATACCAAATGTTAACACTGCCAACTCACAATTGCTGCATCAATACTGCCCATTTAAATGGCAAATATCTGAAGGAGTCATGTTTAACTCTACCTTAGCTTCAGATGCCCCAGCAGGAAACTAACTTAGTACTCAGTACTAACAGATTAATTTGCTATACTAAAATAAGACATTTTCTGCATATGCCTAAGGTTATAGGTAAAGACTACCATTCAGGTATATTCAAGATATCGGTTTTCATCTTGGAAAAAATGCTGTTAGAAGAGAATAACTTACAATTTAAATAAACTAACCCTAAAGGAGACTGAATCATAACACTGAAATCCATGAACATCTGGACATTTAAGCATGAATAAAAATAGCCAAGCATGTATCTGATGTGTACCAAGGACAGACATATAGGCAGAGGGGAATGGGAACTGGGCAAAGGCCTAATAACAGAAGGTTAAGCCCTGAAGGGTGACAAATGTATAGCTCCCACTCCACCCAAATACAGAAAATCTGGCAACACTTGCTTCAACATCTACCAACTATCCCCCTGCCCAATTAGACAAACCCTGGACAAGACTGCTATGCTTATACAGAGATGTTTGCCCTCCATGCTCAGCCCAACACTACGTACCATTTTATAGATGAACAAGGAAGTTGCAAGTCACTGAACTGACAATCTGTATGTATGCCAACAAATGCTTTAGCAAGTACATTTCGCTTTTGTTTGGGCTTTTCTCATTCACACCCTTTCAAAATAGAGCAGGATTTAGACACTTGTATCCAAAGTGGCAGGGACTCGCACCATTCAAGAATCAAACCCAAGCCTACCAATTACTGGACAGCAATACTAAACACTACCCCATCATGACATTGGATGGATGGGTTTTGGATTGCAGTGTGAACAAACCCTCAGTGATGTCCCAAGGAACACCTCCCAGAAAGACTTTGCAAGAATACATGGGGTTCTTGTAGTTTCTGGGTGGCAGTTGTCCACTCCAAGTAAAAGTGGCCTCATTCACAGCTGTGTGGAAACAAGTGATTACAAACAATGAACAATTTTGAAGCACCCAGAGCACAACAAAGAAATGTTAAAGATGCTACTTAGCATTACATCTAAAACAAGTCAACAAATGGCCACCATTTTGATTGACAAACATATAGGACCATAAACATACCAGCAGCTTGTCTGTGGAGCCTGGCCTCCCTTTCAATACTAAAGGTCTCATCAGCCCCATCCATGAGGTCCATGGTAGGCCACACTGATGCCCCGGGCCAGCGTTTGGCCAGTGCATTAGCTGGGGTGGCACTGGGAGGCGGGGTGAGTGGAGAGTTGTCCTGGTCCAGGCGCTGACCCAGCGCCAGCTTCAGATGATCTTTTTGCATATTGGACATCACAAAGTTGAGCGGAGGGGAGATCCTCAGGGATGACTGCCAAATGAGAACACAAGTGATGGCCAACTCGTCTCCTCACAAACGCACATCACACTTCTCCAAAACAAACACTACCAGAGATCCAAGAAAATGAAGGAAACCACTGACCTCGTTGTTTTGATGGCAGTAAAACACAATTGAAAGGTGTCAAAACAAACTGAATGAAGAACTATAGACCCACCAGCAAGTCAGAGAGGTGGTCAGAACTGGAGCTGAATCCACTGGTCTCAGAGTCCACCGGGCTGCTGGAACGAGAGTCCAGGTAGGAGCGGGAGTCCAGCCGGGGGTTCATCCGGGCCATGCCGGGAAACTTATCCAGGAAGTCCGCACCTGCCATGGCCTCAGTGGAAGGGAAGCCCATGGGTTTGTTGCGGAGCTGGCCAAGGGGACTTCCAAGCATCCCCAACACTAAAGAGAGGATCATGTATTGACAACAAATGAGGACACCGAGGTGTGGTCTCAATTAAATGGCTTCAGTTGTACAAAACCTAAAAGATGGTGGATGGAATACATGTGCTGTTTACTTAGCACCTAGCCCAAATAAGAGGCATGAGGCAATCACAGAGTGATTGTGCACATGCTAGTGATATCAGCTGTGAACTATGCAGCACAGGGTTCAAACACCAAACAAGCTGCTTGTCATTGGTCATCATGGTCAGTTAAAATATTACACCCTCCAGTCATGGAAAGTATTGGCAATGTAGTCAGATTGACCGGACTGACATTAGAACTGAAATGATTAATGGATTCCTCAGAATGACCAAAGTGAAAAGTCTGAAATGCGAGTGCTAATCTAATGTGCATTAGAGAGAAAAGGGACTGCGCCTGGAACCATTCCATATCCCTTTTGAAAAGCAAGGCAGTCTAGTGCTAGACAAAACGTCCCCAATATCCTTTTAAATCATGAACCATAGCTTTGAGTAACCAACAAAACAAGGGATACATTGTATGCAACAATATCAACAGGAGTCTTATAGGGACAATGCTTCTTGTGACATCATACTGGTCTCCTGACATGGCAATATCAGTACACAGCCAGACTACATCTACCAACTTCACAGAACAAAAACAATGGGTCAGAACACTCTAGAAACATGTAGAACATTCTACCACATAAGACACACCCACATAACTGCCTCACCCAATACAATCTGACAAAACACAAATGTACACAAGTTGCAAGATAGAGAACAAGGCCTGTACTCACTGGAGGAGGAGTTTGCTTGAGGCACCGGCTCACTCTCCTGGTTGCTCCATGGGCGGTCCCACCCAGACAGGCTGAGAGACTGCAGGCCCAGGCCCAGGTCATTGATGTCGGGCAGGCCCCGTGGGGGTTCCTGTGTGGCGTTGGGGAAAAGCATCCTGCTCGCTGCAGCAGAGAAGTCAGAGTCCTGCCGGTCTGCAGAGGAAAGGGAGGAGGAAGAGGAGAATGTGGATACAAGAGTTAAGGAGCCCTGCATCAGCTGTGGTCCATGAGAGAGAGATGGGGAGAGGGAGGGAGCAAGCTGGCTGCCTCACTAAATCCTCCTGATAAAAATAACCCTCACAGCGTACCCTCCTCCCCACTTCAGCGCTGTCGGAGAGTCAGCCGAGCCAAACCTGAGCCAGCGGCGAGTGTGGCGGCTGCCTCTGCCACGCATCTCTCTCTGCGTCTCAGACCCACCCAGCATGTGACCCAGGTGCTGATGCACTCACACCCTCCTGCTAATGACATCACCCCACTGCCCCTCCCCTCCCCGCCTCTCCGCTGGCAACTGCGTGCGACACCAATGAAAATTCCTGTCAAATTCTCCGGCTGACAAAACAAGCGGAACGTCTGTCTCGGCAGGCACAGCTCCAGCACTTTCTTGTGCTCTGAGAGAGAGAGCGGATCAGAAAAAGGGTGACAAAAGAAAAAAAGTGCAGGAAGAAAAGAGCTAGAGGGAGAGAGACGGATCAACGACAGCCATAACAGCAAGTAGGGGGGCTGACCAAAAGGCAGACACAGCCCTACACCAGGCCAGCCTCAGCCTGCTCTCCAATAACGCCGGCTCAGACAGCAGCAGCTGACTGATCAGAAGCCGAGGGCTGTGCGAATCACACTGCCAGCCCCCTCACTGCACTCCCGAGCTGGAGCGCGTCCAACTGCCACAGCCACGATTCAGCAACTTTAGCTTGAGCAGAGGAGGGGTGGGCAGAGCGAGAGAGTGAGAGCCCATCACAGTGGCTTTGCATCTGGCTGCATGACACAGCCCTATTAACCAGAGCCTCACTGATGCAGCATTGTTTACCATGTACCACTGACTCAAGTCACATGAGTGAACATTGGTGACGATTACAATCTACTACCTCTTAGTATTGCTCTGACAGTCACATGCTACTGGCTATTAAATAATGAAGGAAATGTAAAAGCAGAATATGATCCTTCATAACCAATATCGTTTCAAGGACATTTACATACATGACAACCTAATCAAGCCAGCTTTAAAATATAAACCAGTGAGTAAAACGGAGTAAAACATTACCCAAAAACAGACAATAAGCTAAGGAAATGCAGACTGATTCAACCTTGCCAAGCTTCTGGCAAGTTTCTGGACAGCACTCATGTGCTGCATTGCTAGAGGCCTGCAGTGGTGCAGCATGAATCAGCTATTCTTGGTGTACAACAAAGACTGCTTACAAAAGAAGGTCAAATTAAATCCGTGACAACAGTATATGGTAAATTTTCAAAGCTGGTGACACTACTATACAATCATGTTAACAGGTCTGTTCCGACACAAACAATTTAGCATAGCATACCAAACAAAGGGTCTCGTCTTCCCTTGCCACCGGGAGTGTTGCATACGCCCGTGAGGTCCAAAGAGTTGCCCAACATGCTATTCATTCTGCGGAAAATATTGGCGTTACTGCATGTAGATAGGGCAGGGGCCTCAGACTCCCATCTGTTATGAATAGTAGGTTCGTCTCTCTGTAAATGAAAGAACAGAATTTCACCAGAAACATTACATTAGTGTGATGGGTAACCTTCTGAAACATCTGCAATAGCTGAACATTAGGTTCAAATCTACAGTATCCTCATCTTTGAGTAACTTAAGATATAGTAGACAAGTGAAATGGATTAAAGCGCTACTGGGCTTGCCAGACTGTGGCATTTCACCTCAGCTTTTAAACCCCTTTGAAATGTATGGACAGTAACGTTGTTTAGTCTCACTTGAAACAAAGCGATGTAAAACTTTTAATCCCTCGTTTTTGTGTGCACCACTTACCAGAGAAAATGCCATGGTAGAGTTGTCAAAACGTTTTTTTCAAGCATAACCGTTACCAGCTAACCGAGGTCTACTTATGCCCTGTTCGGCCATTTGAAATTAGCACTAATGATTAGAAAAAGGTGCGCTCCCCTATGTCGTCAACGCTGTTGACAATTGGACGGGGTTCAAATACAGGTCAGCGTGCTTGCATTTATAAACATGCAAGTACCCGTCACGTCGTAGACTAAACTTTTGAGTTTTAATAGATTCTGTACAGTTATGTTCAGTTAATTTTCGTTTAGTTTTTTCTGCTTTGTCATAGAATTGCCTCGAGTCCGGTTAGGAGTCTTAGCTAGCCTATTGGAATAGTTTCTGTCTGAATACAGGAGCGAATAAGAAGGCAGGCGAGTGACGTGACTACTGCATGCTCACCCATGTGGTGTGAATCACCTCAAGCACGTGTCGGTGTTCGTCTTGTTGTTAACAGAGCGTGAACCACGCGTGCCAGCTTCTGAAAGGGTCTTACTGTGTCCTTACTAGAATTACTAAAAGTAGGCTACACCTCAATTACTATGTAAACAAAGTGACGTTATTTCAATCAACCTACGTTAGCCGACGTTGTTTCAATCTGCACGTCATTCAGCACCATGGATAGCGATAGATAGCTAGATAATTTATTGATCCCCAGGGGAAATTCAAGGTCTCAGTAGCATAGGGCAATTCCATGCAAAGGTCATCCTTACCATGAAAAAAAAAAAAACAGTTGTGCATACGCAAATAGAACTGTTGTTTAAATCTTCATTTAGGTCTATATTTTATTGTTTGTAACTGATCTGATTGAATTTGATGGAGAATTACACTCTTTTTACATCATAAATATGGTGTGCAACCATACAGAAACAACATTTTTCACATGGTAATATTATACATATTTAAAAAGTGGATAAATGGACCCAAGGTTCAAACAAATTGTGTCATTTGACAAATTAAAGATTGACAAGGGAATGGTAGAGCAATGTCTACGCTCAGTTTGCCTTTAAGAGCACAACTCCTTATATTTGTAAGGCTTTTGTTTTTAAGTCAGCAAGTTCCATGGCCATGTCACATCCATAACGTTTTATAGGAAATGTTTATGCTACACATACAGTGTTGATGCGACAATGTCCATAGTGTCTGTGCAAAGCTGATTTATATCAATGTAAAGTGTGATGACCAAATTGTGCCCCTTTCTTACTTTTAAAACATTTAATGGTGCGTTATGGATGTGACGTTATGGATGTTACATAATGTAAATTTACAAGACTGGAGACTTTATTATACCTCAAAGCTGATAAAACGTCTGTTCTGGTGGCATGTCAGTTTCAACGCATTTCACCTTAGTGTTTACAATTGTCATTTCAAAGATGATTAGGTTGATCAAAACCACAGGGAGGGCTTGCCTAACCATTGGCAAAACAAACATAATATTAAAATACCTCCAGTGATTAGCCTATAGCCTATTTTCATGTGGCCTAATAACGAAAATCTGAGCGATTATCTTCCTGTAACTGTCATACTGTTGTTGTACAGTAACTGGATTATCGTGTTAGCTGGTGAAGATGGCTGACTTTGCAACTGGAGTTAACATAGCAACCTCCTTCTGTTGCAGATCTGTTCAGCCTGCCGTTCACGTCTGCTTAACACAGTTTCATTTTAAATGCCTGTCTGTATGTCTGCGACCGTGCGTGCGTGTGTGTGCGTGTGCGTGTGTGTGCATGTGCGTGTGTGCACGTGCGCGTGCATGTACTTTATGTGTGCAAATCACAAATGAGTGGGTATGGGTTAGGTTGGGGCTCTTGAGACTAACATACCATAAATATTTTGTCATCTTGGGTGCAACGGTTCAGGTAGGGCTAGTTATTTAGGGGAGTGACCACCAAGTTTCATATTCCCTGGTGTTTCAGTAACCTGGGAATCACTGACCAAAATTGATGATGGTAAAAGAAAAAAATAAATGTATTTTTTATATTTTAAATGACTTGTTCTCCTGATTCTTCCTGTGGATCTTAGTGGGCACTGAGGAAGCAATAATTTCATCGCTAGTTTTTCATGATTACTATTTCAATTGTTTCATATCAAAATTCACTACTTAATTATGCGTTTTATGTAGTTTGTCGAGGACTGGTTCAGACACGTCACATCCATAACTTGAAACCGTCACATCAATAACGCCAGTTTTTCCTACATAATGCATTACGAAAATAACGCATAGTTTCAAAAACACACTTTTTGTGTTCATTCAAGTCTCCTTCATGCTACATATATCATAGTTTCGGCAGTTTCCTTCAAAATTCACAGAGTTTGTAGAAAACCTGTAATCTCTCACAAAAGTGTGTCCATTTCATTTCACATCCATAACGCTGATAAAATGCCTTGTATTCTTAGGATGAAATTGATTATATGAAATTTGAGGATTTCTCAGTATTCAGAGGACAGAGGTTACATTAAAAGTTATGCAAATTAATTCACTGATACTAATTTTGCCCCCACTCTAAGGCATTTTGTTTACCAATATGAGTCCAATTGTCACATCCATAATGCTGGAACTGCCCCATACAGACATCACACACACATTCACTAACAGCAGAAAAAAGTAATTAAAAGTATATAATATTAAAAAACACAACTAAGCAATAAGTACAGTAGAAGATAAAGAATATACTAAATATACTAAAATACAAATTATACTAAATAACACTGAGGAGAGGCTAGGTCAGCCGTGCTGAACTGTTGCACAGATGGTCTTTTAAGAGTTTTGTGAAATGTTGGTGAGCAACAGGAGGTATGTTAAGTGAGCATGCAGCATATGTCGAGTCACACTGCAATGGTTTATTGTCTTTTAAGCATTGGCTTTATGTATCTGTCAACTTTCCTTTTCCATTAAAATGAAGCCTTCCATTAAGAAACTGAAACATCTCCCATTTCATTCCAGTGAAGAAGTTGGAGAAAGAAAGTGAACTGTAATGCAACCTAAGTGTCTGTCTGATATTCTAATCCAATACATTATTTGTGAAATTCAATCTAGCTGTCTGTTCTCTGTGAGCTAGTTAGTCTATGGGCCAGATGAGATGTTGGTACCAGTCAAGGTGGCAAAGGCTGCTTATACTTTTTGAAAAGATACATGTCTGTAGTTAACATTTTTGTATGATAACCCTTCTGGGGTGACAGCTAAATTAGTGTTATCAGCTGTTAAAGTTACCCTCCCCACTGAAAAAACACATTTTTGACACAGGTGCCTATCTTCCTATTGGCCTTTGTTAAAGACATATTTGCATATTTCATTTTATTATGTTTGGTATCATTTTAAAGAGGAGCTTTCATTCAAGTCATTTTGTGAACACTTTGGACAAATACAGCCGACCCTGGAGCTCTTCAAACGTTTAATCACACACATTTTCCTGCCATTTCCGCCAAAATAATCTTTTTTATTTTAATCCTGTGGCATCAGGGAGCATCAGAGATACAAAATGCAAATATAGCAATATTCGCATGACTCTAAGGATTCAGAAAATGTATAATTTACCCATATTATCTCTATCTAGGTGGTGATGTTTAGCTTTATATCAGACATGGCGTTTTTCAAAGAAAGGTAGTTTTGCCAACCTCTGAGGTTTCCTTTGCTATTGGACTCTGACTTTAATTTATACTCAACCATCTTCTGGGCTTTGTGATTTTGTAGTTTATTTTGCTATTGCTGGTCCTGTCAGTACTGTCTGACCACTTCTATTTGATCTGCATCTGTTGCCTGAGCTTCAGCCACTTACAAATGTATGCTTGTTTGTGTGAGGCCAAAACAGTCCATGGTCCAGACTAGATGTCGGTACCACTCAAGGTGGCAAAGGTTACTTATTTTGAAACATGTCTGTAGTAACATTTTGGTATGATAACCCTTCCTGAGTCACAGATAAATTAATGTTATCAGCTGTTAAAGTTACCCTCCCCCATCGAAAAATTGCATTTTAGACACTGGTGCATATCTTGGTATTGGCTCATGTTAAGGACATATTTCATTGTATCACAGTGAGGTAACAACTATAAACAACCATAAATGATATAAAACTGTCAAGAAGGTTTATTTGTCCCTTTTTGTGCCACCAACAAAATACAATGGTAATAATACAAACTAAGATAAAATAACAAATAATAATTATATGCCTTCACCACATCAACATGACTCATCACTCAAACTGGTCATTTTCTTCATCTGACTCCACAAGTTCAAAGTCAGGCTGTGGATCATGGGCTTGTTTTTGGTTGCTGCAGGTCTGCAACCTACACATGTCTGTACAGAACAGTCCATTTGACAGGCACGTGCAATCTGGCAGTTTGCACGAACGCACACATTTGCATGATAGCAGCTCCAAGACCACATCTGGTGCAGGTGGAGAACGCATCCAGTGAATGACCAGCTTGCCATAGTTGTCAGTCCATCCATGCAGAGTAGAGCTTGGCACCACAGGAGAAGCTTGTAGACAGCAGTTCCAGATTGCTGCCTGATAGTTTGCATGTAAAGACAGTCTCTACATGGTGGCAGCTGACTAGACTCAATTTCTCCCCTTTTGGTGCAGAACAGCTGATGGCGCAGTTCATTTACTTCACCTGTGCTGCTATTAGCTACGTACATGCAACAGGTAAACTGCTCAATTTTCTGGAATAGATTGTCAGTTACATCTGAAAGTCACTTGGTAGGAGGGGTCCTTTCTTAACATCTTTAGGGCTTCCCTCGACCGTTGAATGCACTGACCGTGTCACAGCCTGTGAAGTTTAGTGATGTCTAGAAAACGTATGCGGTTCTGTGTCCCACATTTCTGATAGATGGGACAGATGATGTCTTTCTGGAAGGCAAGACAGAGAACCATAACATCAGTATCTTCAGCTGTGATTACAACTGCCTTTGAGCCTGCATTAGATGCATGCAACGCATGCAGGAGCAAACGTGTATCAGCTTCCTCATGCGTTAAGTGCAACTCTGCTACTTTCTCATACTTCTCCTTTGTCAGCTTGTAACAGGTTTTCTCACAGGTCATGTACAGGACTTTGCCATGCAGCAATTCCCTGTACTGTGGGTGTTTCCACTCATCCACCAGAAATTTGATCAGACTGCTCTTATTGGAGGAACTACAAAGGAATTTCCGCCACTGCCTTACATATTGTCCACCTACAAGGTTTTTGTGCTTGAGAGTGGTGTCTGCGCCCCGGTTGACTCGTTCAGCATCTTTAATAGAAATCTGGTGATAGACATCGAAAACAACATCAATTCTCTCACTTTGTGTGCCTTCCTGGAGGACCCGCATCAAAACTGACTTTGCCACCTGTGTAAAGGTTCTGTTGTCGCCACTCAGTTTTTGAACAAGGCTCATCCCACCAATGATGCAGGTAGATGGGGTTGGGATGTGTTCTGCTGGAGACACATTCCTTTCAAGTTCTCTAGCAAATGCAGCATTGTTGGTTTTTCGTAAAGTCCCATCAGCATTTGCCAATGCCCATGGCAATGGGGCAAGTGGGTGAGCAAGAACATCCCTCATATTAACCTTCCTGTTTTCAGCCACAAGGATCATGTGACTGGACAGGTTTCTATCAGCCTTTAGAACAACATCCTGACCTTTCTTCCCATGAGATATTTTTGTGTTGATATTGGAGAATGTTTTCAGGCCTTGTTTGGTCATCTTGTCAAAGAATTTAAAAGATGGTGGGTCCTCTTCTAGCCTTGTTTGTCTGAATACCTGGTAGGCCTCTTCGCCTATCTCAGGGTCTCTCAAGAGATCCCTGGTCACATCAGGTGGAGCAATGGAGCCAGTGGAGAGGCTAACCAGATCAATGCCATTGGGGGCCATAGGATTGAGCCAGTTATTCTCCATAAGGTCAATGAGAGACTTGTCACACCCTCTTCATCTCTTTTGATTCTTGGACCCTGTAGATCTGGATGGGACAGCTTGGAACTGCCTTGACCTATCAAGTCTCTCAGCTGTCTGAGGAACACACAGGGATGGATTACTGCACGGGCCTACCGGGCCCAGGCCCAGGGGCCCAAGGGGTCAGGGGGCCCTGAAGGACCCCCAACCCCCCCTCCCACATATGCGACAATTAGTGGGGGGCCCTTAATACATCTGGGCCTAGGGGCCCGAAAGTTCATAATCCGCCCATGGGAACACACTTCTGTACTCGGCTGTTAGGTAATATTTGGTCACAGCTCCTGACTTCAAGCTGAATCCCTTTGTCCCCCCAGCTGTCTGGGTGTCTTTGTTCATCGTTTCTTCTATGGCTTGGTCAACAGGAAATTGGCCAAAGGGATTGGTGGAGCCCATTTGAACTGAGAAACCACCTTCCATGAATACTTTGTAAACATCTGGGTGTGTGAAGGGCAGTTGCGACATTTGGGCGTAGTAGTAGGGAAGGCAGCGTGCATAATTGATTCTGTCATATGCAAAGCACCAAGGAATCATTGCTCGAATGCTTGCCAGGTGAAGAATCCAGTCTCCCTCTCTAGATGCTCGAATAAGCCCCAATAAGATTTCAACCATGTCCAAATAGGACATCCAGAAGGCAGAGAGACTGAGAAACTCACAGTAGACTTCAAAAAGCTCCATGATGCGTGCACAAGAGACTGCACAGGTAGGATTTAAAGTGTGACGTCTGTGCTTGGAAGCACACGTTTCATGTTCATGCTATTCATGTTACCAGACTAACTAGCGTTTGCTAAGCATATGCCGATTGAAACAGCCTATATTCCATTCAGATAGCTAGGTGGCTACCATGCTCATACTGCACTTTTAATGGCAAACTGCAAACAGAAATGTCACACTAGCAACAACTCATTACATGATTCCATTTCCTAACAATGAAGACTCCTTGTAATAACTTAATATTGTGCTGTCAATGTGGTGCAAACAAAGGCTAGAGTTGGATCAGCCTTATCCTTTGTGAGCAACAGCTGGCAAAAGGACGTTATGAGAACCGTTTAGACTCTCTTAAAGTGACAATGCGACATTTAACAATACTTCAAGTTCAAATCGGCAGAATTTCTTAAAAAATAATAATATGTAATACATTATTGGCCTTTTGATTTACTTTAGTTGTTTGTGTTTTCTTTGGGGGGTGGGGTAGGGGGGGCGCCAATTTGTTGTTGCATACCCCTCAAAAAATGGGTAGCTGCGCCCCTGGTGAGATCTCTTCCCTGAGGCTGTAAATTATCTTTAATGTTTCATCCAGGTGAACTGTGTCGTTCAGGTGATTATCTTCCAACCAGGACAGGAAACCTTTCCATGCCAGCCGCATGAGAGCCTCATACAGAAGCTTGTGCAATCGTACTGCCCTGTTGTACTTGCGGCCATCTATAACACCAGCAACAGAACCTTCTGCTACAACACCAGATTCAATGCAGAGGTCTCAGAGTCCAGCATCTTGAAAACGCTTTCCTATTATTCCCAGCATTGTGCAGATGGTGTGGAATACCCCAAGCCTAAAAATTATGTGTTGGAACTCACCGTGTTTCCATGTCATCTCAACAGCCTTTGCATAAAGGGCTTGGTCAAAGACACAAACAATCTTTTTCAGGCCTAACTGTTGCATGATGCTCAATGACTGGTTAAGCACCTCATTGACAGTAGCCATTTGTGTTGCTGGAGCATTGATGGTAGACAGGTAGCCTACATTGTTGGGGATAACCATCATTTCGTCACGAGTCAGGATATTGAAGCCTGTCCAGCTGCTGACTGACTGTCCTTCTTGGAGTGACAAGCGTGCAAGAATCCAAATAATGTTCTTTTTTCTGGCAACCTGAGTATTGGCAGCAGCATTTACATCTGCACATTTGCTTTGTGGTGGTCCCACTCGTTGTCCAGCATTGTAAGTAGGCAACATTTGTGCAGGAGCACTGATGCTCCGTTGCTTTGTTTTGACAACAGTGGACATGGATTGAACAGGAACTTGGTCGAATTTATTTGATTGCAGTAGTGCAATCAAACGATAAATCAGACGCCATATTACTTTTTTTAAACGGGCAATTGTTTGGAGACCTTTGGGGAGTAGGGGTCCTCCTTCTTTCAGGAGGAAGAACAACACCTCAGAAGGACAATGAAAGTTACAAGGTGAGTTTTCTCTCTTCATGTTTTCAAAAAAATCAAGGATATCCGGCACTCCTGTTTCAGTTCCCTTTTGCATTGTCTTTTGGTGTGATGCATTTTACGCAAAAATGCCCAAATAAAATTACTTTTTAGTCAATATTACCTTTAAAACCTTTAACCTTTAAATTACCTGTAAAAGGCAGAATGTCCAAAGTTTTGAGATCATTTCAAACTTAGAAAAGAAGACAAGGTGCCATGTGTTTACTGCAAAGCAGAACTGGAGTAGGCTACCACAACGGCACGTCAACGATAATTCAACGTCTGAGCTGAAAGCATCCAGTTAACACCAGCTCACCAAGCGTAGCCAACACAAGGCAACGAGAAGGCACAAGAAGCTGATTTAATGTAGGCCTATTATCTAGTTAGAATGTACCGTATTTGTAGTGGCTGTAACCTAATGTCGTCATATATGGTTATGGTTATGGTTATGGTATTTAGCAGAAGCTTTTGTCCAAAGCGACAAATAACAACAATAGAATTGTTCAATTTAACAGTAAACAATAAAAGTTGGTAAGACTACACCAAGGAGAACGGCAGTAATAAACAACAATGCCAATTCAATCAATAGCCTAATGAAAATAAATAAATAGGTATACAAACCAAATGCTTAATAAACTCTTGAATGACCGAAAACTATCACAGGAACGGAGAGTACTGGGCAACTCATTCCACCAACAAGGAACCACTGAGGAAAAGAGTCTTGAATTTGACCTAGCGTTTATGGCTGGTCGACACAACAGACGCTCATCAGAAGACCACAGTGGGCGGTTAGGGATGTACATCTTGATCATTGAATTAAGATAGCAGGGAGCAGATCCAGTCAGTGTCCTATAGGCCAAAGTGAGAGATTTACTAGTGAGAGAAATTTTATTCTGGCCACTATAGGGACCCAGAGTAACTAGGAGTGGAGTTATATGTGACCAGGCGTGCTGCAGCATTCTGAATCAGTTGTAACGATCTTACTACACAAGCAGGTAGGCCAGCTAACAGTGAATACCAATAGTCTAGCTTTGAGATAACCATGGCCTGTACAATAAGTTGTGTGGAATCTTGTGTCAGATAAGGTCTGATTTGTCTGTGATTTGCTGGAACAATTTGTTATGTTTTCATGGGCTAGGTTTGCCTAGTTTGTTTTTGTTGCCGTATTTGGAGCCTGGGCTGTCCACAGAGATCACGTTTTTTAATGTATTCAGGACACAGACAGCTGGTTATGTGATGTTTGCAGTGACAAAATGTTTTAGCCTAAAAAACATGTGGCATCGCTTAGAGCACCTTTAAGTCACGCAGAAATCTGATGGGGAACGCTAGAGTCCTCGGGTAGGAAAGATAGGTAAAGTAGAGTTTCGTCTGCATAGCAATGATAGTCAAATCCATGGGAGCAAATGGTCTCACCTAAGGAAGTGGTGTAAATAGTGTGATATCATGAGAGGCTACACGGCTCTCAGCGGGACAGTTCAGCAGTGCAAGGACACAATGTTATAATAAAACGAAGGTTTTTAATACGTTATATAAGTTCTTGGGAATTAACAAAAAGGTATGCCAAGTTCAAAAGGGTAACTAAGGATAAGGTTGATCTTTCAACAGTCAAAAACTTAATGTCTCTTCAAACGTGAAATCATAGTCCCATTCCCTCAGGAAAATATCTTCTTGGAAACCGGTCTTCAGCCTTACTTTAGTCAGCGCCGCAGCCCGTGGCCAATCCAGCGGTAAGTATTCCAGTCTTCAGGTAAGTATTCCAGTCTTCAAGTACTTCACGTGGAAAGTGCTACTTCGACGGTCTGTAGCTTCTCTGAGAGCACAACTTGGAGCTTGTCTCCCAAACCCCACTCTGACACCAATTGTGTCTCTGCGCCTTAAAAAGCCCTTCAGCTCATCAGGCCCTGATCGGTCTCAGGTGTGTTGGGATCTCGTGTGTTGAGGGGTGGAGTTTCCAATTCCACCAACAGATGGAGCCAAAGCTGTCCGTGACTGCAGCCATCACAGGGGAATGTAGCGCCCCTCCAGGACGCAGCCTCTCGTGACATCACAATAGAGAAAAGCAGGGGTCCTAATACTGATCCCTGAGGCACACCTGTGGTGAGGTCATGAGACTTTTATACCTGTCCCTGCCAAAACACGTTGAAAGAACGCCCTTTAAGGTAAGATTCAAACCCGTCAAGACCTTTCCCCAGAAATTCCAGGTTCAGATAGTGTAGAAAGGAAAATGTCATGGTTAACAGTATCAAAGGCTGCAGATAAATCTAGTAGAATTGATACTGATGACTGAGCAGAGGACTTAGCTACTCTCAAAGCTTCAGTCACAGACAGAAGAGCAGTTTCAGTAGAATGACCACTCTTGAATCCAGGCTGCATCTAGGTTATTCTGATAAAGGAAGTCACATACTTGCTTGAAGACCACTTTCTCCAAAACCTTTGACAAGAAAGGAAGAAGGGAGACAGGTCTGTAGTTCTTCACATCAGTTGGATTAAGTGTCCTTTTCTTTAGCAAAGGTGTAACTTTAAGTAGTAAACTAATTCATGTAAAATTGCCAGTGAGAAGCAGTACACCAAAAAAAAAACGCATCACACACACTCATCTCGTCTCTCTCTCTCTCTCTCAATTCAATTCAATTGAGCTTTATTGGCATGACAAAAAATACAATTTGTATTGCCAAAGCATACATGTACGTAGTAGTGTGTAAAGACATAAAACAAAACATCATGCATCATACATTACTGCAACGGCAGTGTGTGTGTGTATTTGAGTTTTTGTGTGCTTCACTGATGAAGTGACTCCCTTTGTTTATGGCAAGCATCTATATATCTTGCTGCGACTCTTGCGCTTTTTTGTTCCTCGCCTATAGTATTCTTAGACTTAGATCCTTAAAGTTTTGAAGGTCTGGATGCATTTCTCTGAATTTAGGAAAGAATTGATCTCGTATGTCTTTCCATTGGCAGCATTCAGCCAAGAAGTGAAGCTCTGTTTCTATGGCACCTTGGTTGCAATTGGTGCACAGCCTGTCTTCTCTGGGCAGCCAGGTTTGCCTGTGTCTGCCCTTCTCAATAGCCAGACTGTGATTGCTTAGCCTGTACCTGGTCAAGGTTTTTCTCTGTCTGGTATCAGTGACTGTGGATAGGTAGTCTGCCACAGTGTACTCTCTGTTTAGGGACAAATAACATTGAAGTTTATTTTGTCTTTTTGTTGTTTCAGTCCAATATGATAAGTAATTTTGTTTTTCTGCATTTATAATTTGGTTAGGCCGAATTGTTTGAGAAAGGGTGGCAAGGTCCTGAGGCTGACTATTAGTTGTGTTAGTTGTACTATTAGTATGTGTGAGTCTCAGGACTAGCTGGATGAGGGGACTTGTTTTTACACTCATCTCTTGGCTTTTTAGGGCTTTATAACAATAGGAGTTGGGGTCGCTTGTTTTGAGATGTTCGAAGAATTTGATAGCTCTTTTTTCAATTTTAATTAGTAAAGGGTATTGGCCTAATTCAGCCCTGCATGCATTGTTAGGTGTGTTCCTCTGTACCTTGAGGATGCTTTTACAGAACTCTGCATGCAGGGTTTCGATTGGGTGTTTGTCCCATTTTTCAAATCCGTTGTACATAAGAGGACCCCACACTTCACTGCCGTATAATGAAATTGGTTCGATAACTGTTTGAAATATTTTGAGCCAGATCCGAATGAGTATGACAAATTGAATAGTTTTTTTGATGGCATCTCTCTCTCTCTCCCTCTTGGTGTCACTCACACACACACACACACACACTCACTCTCTCCCAGTGTTAGGTTAGGCTACATCACCAAATAGGCCTACAGTACCCCAGACATAATTATTATAGCCCTTATAAAAAAATAACTGCATTACTTCCAAGTGTCAAAACTGTGGTTTTACAGGAAATATTTGCAGTTCTTACGCAGGAAATACAGTATTTTGGATACGAAAATACTATACTGCACTGTATTGTAGTGTAACTGCACTGAAAATACTACTGTACTGCACTGTATCATAACTGCACTGTAGATTATTTGGTAGTAATTGTAAATGCTACAGATGCACAAATCCACATAAAACAGATTAATTTACTTTTAAGTCACTAGGGCTAGTTTACAGCACGACATTTGTTGTGCATATTAATAAATTGCACTTAATAATGCAAAATGATTTTTTATCCGATTAATTGATGAAATAATCGCTAGAATAATAGACCCCAAAAAGAATCGATAGCTGCAGCCCTTAAATAGCAAACTTGTACCTTTAACAGAGGCATACAAAGCCCTTCAGCACAGCTTTCCTTCATAGAATGCATAGTTACAGATATTTATATTATACTGTGTGATGTCATACTGTATGTCTTTGTCTGTGTAGTAAAAACATACAATACCCTCCAGAATGATTGGCACCCCTGGTAAAGTTGACTAAAACAATTATAAAAAATATATTTATTGTAATCTCACAATGAAAATCCAACCTTGAAGGGAAGCAAGTTTGTTCTAAGAAAAAGGAAAATCTCATAAAGAAATAAATATTTTTTAAGAAAAACACATTAGTCACAATTATTGGCACCCCTGCCCTGCTTATATTACCTTGTTAAGCCGCTAATAAAACAGCTCGTAATATTTTCCTATGGCAACCCATAAAGTTGGAGAATGCAAAGCAAGGGATTTAAGACCATTCGTCTTTACAAAATCTCCCCAGATTGTCCAGATTCCTAGGTCAGCGTGGCCTGGTAACTCCTGACATCTACATTTGTAATTAAATGACAGGAAAGGCTTTTACCTGGCGTGCCCTCTAAATAATCTATTAGCACTGAGGTCACTTTTGAAGATTTTTGGGGGAACTCTTGGTGACCCCAAAGTGATACTTTTTTCTGTGATTCTCCAACAGTGGTTCTTATGGAATTGTTTGCCTCTCTTATCCTCCATACTGTGCGTGGGGGCAAGATAAACATGGGACTTTGTCCAAGCAAGTATGTCACATTTCCAATTGATTCGAACCTTGCAATTATTGTTTTAACAGTAAACATGAGCATTTTCAACTTACTTATTTAGTACTTAATTTTTATAGCCATTCCTAGGCTTAAATATGTCAACAAACTTTCATTTATTTCAATTTAGTGTATTCCTTTGACTTTCCCATGTTGGAAAATGACTAGGAGATTTAGCCTACACAGAGGGGGAGAAGTGAGATTGACTTTTCCCACTCGTGTCACAGGTACGCTGGCGACTACACCGCTCCGTTCGGCATCTATTGTATTTGTTAGTCTGTGTCAATGACAATGTCTTATATGTGGAGCGCTTTGGGTTGCACTCTGTGCATGTTAAATGCGCTATACAAATAAATCTGACTTGACTTGACTTGACTTAAAGGTAAACTATGCAGTATTGGCAATTTCCTTACTATTTTCTCGGTTTTTGCTTCTTTTTCGCTGGCTCTGTCATGACGAATGTCTGAGAAACTCCATCGCTACCTTTTTCTAGCCCAGTGTTGTGCCTGAACGCGTTCATTGAATGAAAGTTCATGAACTCGTTCATATTTTGAACGAACGTGAACTGAACGTACTGTATTACTGCCTGGTGAACGGCACTTTCAGTTTAACTTTGTTCAATAGGGTGCCAGATTTCTATAGAGCCTTCCACGCGAAAACCTGGCTAAAACACACCGTAAAAAGGCCTTAATATGGCAGCATCAGTGTTGTGTGTAACGCGTTACAAAGTAACGAGTACGTAACTACTTTTTTGAGTAAAAAGTAGTGTAACGCGTTACTACTGAAAATTTGGTAATGTAACGTACTGTAGTTCCTTTTTCATATCGGCGCAACGTTACTTTTCCCAGGGACAGATTTGACAGCGACGCTGCTTTCTCAGCTGCGCGCTTGCGCAATAGGCACGAGCTCCACACGGCAGCCTACGTGACAGAGGCTGGTAGCATGAAGTGCAATTATAGCTCCACACGGTACGTGACAGAGGCTGGTGGCAATGAAGAGCAAGCGAGACGCAGCCAACGCTAACTTCTGAGGGATGAAGGTAGCCTATTCACATTACTTTGAACTCGATGAAACTAAGGGGAGGAATGTGAGTGTTAGTTGTAGCCTAGCCTACACTGTCCCCTGATTTTGTCTACTGCCGTTAACTCAACTGCCAGCCTATTGATACGATTTGCACTAGATTTGCACCAAATTTCAGAGGAGCGCCTGTTTAATGAAAGAGTATAAGGCTATAAAATAAGCCCTCATATATTTTGTGTTCACCTATATGCCCAAGATGTAGCGAGGCTATGTTATTTGATATTGTTTCATAGGGCTTTAGTGGTGTTGTTGAAGCCTATAAGCCCAATGTTTTCTTGTCAAGTGCTCTGTTTGTGGGATTTTTTATAATAAAGAGCACAAAAGAAATACCTGTTATGTCCTCCATAGTATAACTTTATGTAGGCCTACACATTTAGGAACAGATATTGGGTTCTGCCCAAAGTCGAGCAACGTAAAAGTAACATAAAAGTAACGAGTAACGTAAAAAGTTACTTTCCATAGAGGGTAACTAATTAAAGTAACAGGTTACTTTTTTGAGAAGTAACGAGTAACGAGCAAACGCTACTTTTTAAAAGTAACTGCCCCAACACTGGGCAGCATGCAGGTCACCATTTCTCAAACTATGGGAAATGGTCCGCAACGTAGACAATGCTGGTCTGCAAATTATTCCCGGGGCATCGTCTGATAATTTGCTGCGCAATTGATCAAGGAACCGCGGACAGAAAAAGAAAATAAACGATTCTACAATTAGTAGGAAATACTTGTTAATTTTGTGTCATCAAATATAGAGGCATAGAATTAAGTCGTGGTATGAGCGTTTATTCAATGCATGCGTGTGCACGTTGGTAGTAAAGCTAAGCTTCAACCTATTAGAAGGCTATTTAATGATGAAATTACATATAATAGAACGATGTGGATTTATACTTCCATAAAAACAGAGCACAGACTATATACAACACTGTTTAGCATTAAGTGTTAAAGTCAGCCAAAAGCTATTAATTAGTCTTAGTTAAAGATAGTTAAAGTCAGTAACCATTAGACTGTAAAATGAAGGAGAGAGAAGAAAATGTGCTGCCTAGATCATTGATTGGAACCTTTACTGGTAACACTCCATAATAAGGTGCCATAATAAATAGCAAACTAGTAATTACCTAACCCTTTGTTAATATTTGTTAATTGTTTCTAAAATATCTATTTGGCACAAGTTAAAAGTCATCATTCATTAAATATTAGTTGTTTGCATAAAATCTGTATGTTTTGTATTGTAGCAAATCTATTAACTAATATTGTATTAATATATGTTAATAGTTAACTACATATATTTTTTGGCACCAATTAACAGTTATTTCTTACATCATTTAAATGTTAAATGTTTGTTTACAAACGATATGCTAATATAAAAGTTAATGTATAAAAGACATATTATTATTTATCTAGTTTTTCTGATTTGTGCTTTGTGGGGAATTTATGGAATTTATGGTTTATGGCTTTATGGTCTTGTGGGGTGTATAAGGCACCCTACTGCCAGTGGTTGGTTGTGTGAGAGTTTGCGCTCCTCTTCTTCCACTTCATCCTTATTGGATACCCTTGTGGTTTGCTGTCCTGTAATTGGTGACTCTCTGTCTAGTCTTTGAAAGTAGTGTCCTCTTTGCCTTTGGAAGTACTATTTGGTTGCTGCTAGCCTGGGTGTTCCCATGCTGCCTTGCGCGCGATTTGATTCACGCTGCTAAGGCAGCCTGGAGACCATGGAGCAAATTTTCGCCTGAGATAGGGAACCAATCACAGAACAGGTGGGAAAGCAAGACGATGATGAGCTATGCACAGACGCATTTGATAGACATCCGTGGCACCCAATAAACGGATCTGGGTATTTTTTTCAAATACGAGAAAATGAACGTTTGGTTCCCAGACCACGTCTCATTGAGAAGTGGTGGCGCTAGCCAGGCTAGGTTGCTGCTTGAATTTGGTGAAATTCAGGGGAGGGGTGTAACAGAGTTAGAAATATAGTTTAGTGTTTGTATGTGATTTTCGCCGTAATTAAGCAGCTTTTTTGAGATTGGTGTTTTGGAGCCCCCTTTGGAGAAACGGTATACTGCAGCTCTGCTGCGTTTTGTCCTTGCATTGTTGCCATAGCTGATCAGAAGCGGTATGCTTTGCATTGGGTAGGTTGACTGTATAAAGCACTCTCCACTTTGTTTTAATTTTGTAACTGTAAAATGTCAACCTGTATTATATTACTTTACATGTATTGTTAGGATTTGGTAGCAATTCTAGCAACTTAAAGAACGTTTATTAATGTTTTCTTGACCACGAGTTCATACACACGAGTCTAACGTGACTAGCTGTAAACTCCTCTAGCAACTTTCCATGCATTCAGTGTAGTTTAGCTTAGTGCTCGTAGAAAGTGCAATTCAGTATAGCAGGAAATTAATGTACATTTAGTTTAGCATTATGTTTATGCATTACCTCCGTATGGTCTACGTCTGTGAGTGTTTAGTGAGTCTCAGAATATTAATAAACTCGTTCTGTGCACCTGAACATTCCATGACGCACGTCTCCCTTGCTAGCAGGGCTGACAGTGATAGTATAGGAATCATGCATGTAATATAGCCCATTGAACTACTTCTTTTTATTTTGCTTGTGCACATGCTGTTTTATGTATACCAGTGTCTGAAGGCATGTTTTGTTTGAACTTTTCCTAAAGGAATAAAAGTGATAAGCCAGTTTTGGTCTCAGTCCCTTCACTGTCTGACTAATAGTTATATATTACTAATATATTAATAAAGCTTAACCAACTTTATTATAAGGGTCCCCCATACTGATAGTTATATATTACTAATATATTAATTAAGCTCAACCAACTTTATTATAAGGGGCCTCACGCTTATAGCTATATACTACTAATATATTAATTAAGCTTAACCAACTTTATTGCAAGTGTTTCTGGCGCCGACAAGAGTGGCGGCATGTCAAGGTAGCTCCGTGTTTTTTTTTCTTAGTATCTATCTGTCTATCTATTGTAAGGGTCCTATGGGGAGTGGTTCATATTGGGATAGGCAGAAGCACAGTTTAATATCAATTAGTTAAAAAATAATAAGTCATTAACTTTTCTATTAACATATAGTTTGTAAATAAACATTTAACATTTAAATGATGTAAGAAATAACTGTTAATTAGTGCCAAAAATACATTTAGTTAACTATTAACACATATTAATAAAATATTAGTTAATAGATTATATTAACATTAACATATAGATAAATTAATATTATAATATATTAACATTAACATATAGATTTTATGCAAACAACAAATATTTAATTGATGAAAAAAATATTAACTTGTGCCAAATAGATATGTTAGTAACAATGAACAAATATTAACTAAGGGTTAGGTAATTACTAGTTTGCTATTTATTATGGCACCTTATTATGGAGTGTTACCCATTTACTTTTTAAAAACGGTCTGATGGTGTTGATAAAAATAAAGTGTTGATTAAAATAAAGTCCTCTGCAATGTCTGCAGCAAGGAATTTGCATATCACCGGAGTTCATCAACTCTAAAGTCGCACATCAATGCAAATAAATAGTGTTGACATTGAGGGGAGTGTTAATTTATTTTCATTGTGTCCCCTAGGTTATATCTGTGGCCTGAAATACCTTGTATGTTAAAAACAACTTCTTCCCGAAGCACTTTTGAATTTATTTCAATAAATTATAATGATTCATTTGAATTTAAATATTTAAAATACTTTCACAGCAAAACATATATATGCGATTAATTTAAATTAGATTAATTTTTTTAATCGATTGACAGCCCTAATTTAAATAGCATATAAATATTCTATCAGTGTATGATGCTTGCATGAGTGAAATATACCAAAACAACGGCACCCATATAATTGCTGTTGTTTTGAGAAGTATTTCTCATGCAAGCATCATGCAACAATGCAAAAACAATGAAACTATTGTAGGCCTAATTATATTTTACACTAGTAAAGCAGTACTCTGATGTGAACTTTTGTGAACAATCTTAGCACTTTAAACATTGAGGGCCAGATGTACATATGCGAACGTATAGCGCTATCAGCGTCATGGTCAAACCGCACATTGCGAACGCTGTCAGACCCAAGTTTCCGATTTATCAATCGTTCAATCCTTAGTGTAAACTGCGCTTTTCTCTGCCTTTCTCCGCCCATAAACGCAATTTACGAACGTTCACAACTGAATTGCAGCGCCTACAAGCGCAGTTGAATGAAGCTAACTGATGACAACATTAAAAAGAATCGTTTAGCGATCATGAAATAATACCATACATGATAAGATGTCAACAAGTAAGGAGATAATGAAGATCAGTAGTTCTACTCAAAATACTTGTGCACGTAGGCTATGGAAGATTGGTCAAATCTAGCAAGTAGGAAAGTTTACTTGAAAGTGAAATTATAAGACATTTGAAAGGCCAACGAGGGTTAATGTTGCTTTTGATAGTACAAAGACTTACAAAACTGGTGCTCTAAATAGCAATTCTGTTGTCTTTGAAAGGTTATCTTATTGACGCATTGAACTGCAATTTGGATTAACACCTGCTCTTACAAGGCGGAAGTATTTAGGCGCAGAATAGACGTGCGCTTTCAGGAGCAGTTTTTGTACATACTGCGGAATACATAATTAGGGGCTCTTTACTCTTCCCCTCCCATCTTTTTACGCTAAAACTCCCACTTTCCCCTGGATCCTCCCATGAATGCGTATGCAAGACATTAAAAACGCAATCTGCCACTTTCAGCTCCCGCAACAGGCAGTTTGCACTTTTACATCATTGCGGCCTGTTTGTACATACCTCGCAATGATTTTACACGCACGTTGCGAAACAAATACGCCTGAAGTGGGCGCAAAAGCGTTAGTACATCTGGCCCAGACTGTTTTGAAGTGCATGTATAGCAATATAGTATAAAAAATAATAATAATTGTGATATCATTATGATAATTTGATGGGGGGGGGGGGGGGGGGGGGTCATGTAGGTGGGCCCTATGACCCCAAAGTATGCCTTGACTGGGTCTGAAGTCAAAGAAGTTTGAGAAAGGCTGATGTAGACGACAAAGCAGCAAGGGGGTGTCGTATGATCAATTAAACAAATTGGGATGGGAAAAATCGTACAGTCGAACAATTGAACTTTGCCCGCACTTCAGTCACATCCACAGAAAACCTGAAACGGCACATTGAACTGAAGCACCTGACTAGCCTTTCAAGGTATGTGCAAGCCAACAAAAAATCAAAAGACTGTCAAGACAGATCCTCAACCCAAATTACTGTAACTGCATTCTATGGGCTGTGGCAATAATTTTTAAAAATAATAGCTCGCAGCAACATATGAAAAAAAAGAACTATTAGTTCATTTTTGGAAAGTGAACTTAGTTCAAAATTTTGAATTATGAACTATGAACTGAACTAGTTCATTTTAACATTTGTGAACTGAACTTTGAACTAGTTCACGTAGAAAGTGAACTTTCCCAACACTGTTCTAGCCGGTGCCTGGCGTGTATGTGTATTTGAATGCAGTAAAGCAATTTGATACACTCGTTATACTTCCTGACACTGAGGCCGTCGGCCCACCGGCCCACAGTTGCATGGGTGTTTTTTCCGCTCACGGGCGCTAGGGGGAAGCGAGACGGCCACCATTCAACCCGAAAAAAGTCATATAACCATTCCAATGACTCTGAAGCTGTTAAATGAAGGTAAATTAAGCTAAAAAACTTTGCCACTGTTTGACTCCCTTACTGGCTATATTAGCCACCTGCACAATCTGCTAGCTTGCCTGTATGGTCAGTACACCATGATGTCTTTTTGTCTGTATAGACAGTTTTCTACTTAAACTTAAACTTTTCTTCAAGTCTTTTACTTTTTTCTATATATAGTTAAATAATGATTATTCTATTTTTTATATATATTGTGTAGCCTGTTGTAGGCTACTTGAATAAGACATAGAATGTGCACTGGCAATGTACTTGCAATGACACTCGCCTGCACTATTATACCATTTTCTTGCATTTTTTCCACACCGCTCTTTTAACAGGTGACAAACTAACCTTACTAGTGTAATGGCACACTATTGATATCTTCCCTTATGTTTTTGTATTTTTGTAGTATGTATGTGTGTATGTGTAGTGTGTGTTTGTGGATGTCATATGTCTGTGTGCCTATGTGTATGGTGTGTATAAGCTACTGGATCTAGATCTATCTACTCTATCTATCTATCTATCTATCTATCTATCTATCTATCTAAAACGTCTGTGTCACTTTATTTTCAAATCTTAGTGAAAAAGAAAGTTGTGAACTACTTCTGAAAGTTCACAGACACTCTGGTTAACTTAAAAACTTGAACATAAATAGGAAAATGCTTCTGTTGTATTTAAGATTTTCTAAGGGTGCCAATAATTGCAGACGTGTTTTATACCCGTTTTTAGTCAACTTTACCAGGGTTGCCAATCATTCATGAGGGCGCTGTAGATTCTATTATGTATTTGTACTTTGTATTTTGCAATGCATAGATCAGGGGTTCTCAAACTTTTCCACGACAAGGCCCCCCAAATACCACTAGGTTTTGGCCAAGGACCCCCTTGATGTGTTATAAAACTCATCGACAATACTACGGCAAATGTAAAAATACATTAAAGGAAAATTTCGGTATTTAGCACTTTGAGTCCCTTTTCTGGTTTGTTTTGGATGAACTAGAGTGATGGACACCGAAATTTTGACGATTGATCCTGTCTCGACTTTTCTGACTCGTTGTGAATCGCCTTTGACTACTTCAGTCATGCACAAACATGTCCTAAAACAACCCTTAATGTTCGTTTTCAAAACTGTGCAACTCACCGAGTGGTTAGTTGTGTTCGTTGATGTCCCAAAACTAGTAGCGTAGCGAAATACAGTTTCTGTCGTGTTTTATTTGGCATTTTGTAAAATCCCATTGATTTCTGTTGGAAGACTCATTGCAAAAATAATTCAGTGGAAATGCATGGATTCCAGTTTCTTCCAGTAGCAGCAACTGGAATCCATGCATTTCCACTGAATTATTTTTGGAATCTGATCCCTTATCATACCTGTTCATTCTTACTCGTCGCTTGACTTATTGTGACTAAATTCAAGATGGCTGCAAACGCTAAACTTCGTGAAGATACTGTCTGTATAAATCGTCTTGTAAGTAAACTACCAGTGCTTTTTCAAAGTTCTCAATGTCTCGTTTTAAATGTCAGGGCCCTCGGAAGTCTACCAATGAAGTGTGGAGATACATTGAGCCTCGTAAATGGGTGTAAAACAGTGATTTATTTGCATGGCTAGCCCGATGCCGAAGCACCACTATTGAAAAAGCTGTTGGTAGCATCGGCTAACTAGCGCCAGATTTTGGAGTGCAGGGGACAAGCCGAGATGGGCTATGAGACATACGTTCACACTCGGTATCATGTTTCAATACACTTTAGGTCAATATCACACCGGAATTCTCCTTTAAGGGTTGTTTTGAGTCTCTGTGACAGTCTATACTCCGTCTACTCTGTTCTCTGACAGTCTTTACTCGAAATCACAGTTTGACTGATAGACAATGACCTTTATGCACATCATTCGCTTGGCATTATCCTGGCAGATCAATTTCCTGTTTACGCTGTACACAGTAGGCTATGACAGAAAATGAGAGATTACTACTCTGTCTGTTTTAATATAGTACTGCTAGTAACAAAATAGCTAAAGTTATCTGACCAGTTCAGTAACATCAGTTGCTTGGTTAAGATGTAACATGTTAATGTTAGCTAAGTATAAGTATATATACTCTTTTGATCCCGTGAGGGAAATTTGCTCTCTGCATTTATCCCAATCTGCTATAGCTATACCCTCATAGTTGTTAATGTAGCTGGCAATGTACATTTTAAACCCTTTTTCCCGTTTGCTGGAGGGAGTGGCATACAACATTTTTACAAGTCGGTCTACATTACCGTGAGACGAGGTAGGTCTTGAAGACAATGACTATAAAAGAGCCATATCTGTCAATGTACTAATGTAACCAGGAAGCTGATCTGCCAGTATAAACAGATCCGGAATGGAGACGTGCATAGAGTGCTTTTTGCATACATGTGGATAACAAATGCAGCACACGCTACTGTCATTGGACACAAAAGAAGGAGAGTTAGGTAATCAACTTATACAAACTATCTTCTCACAAGATGGTGGTGACTGGAATAATAGTAAGGTAATATGCTGACTGCACAAGCAGTCCTTTTTTAAAGCCTTCCTTTACACTAAAATACATCTTGTCTGCAAAGACCCTGTCCATAATAGCATGGATGTATAATGACTCATGAGCCTAGTTACTGGCTTTAAAGAGTTATTGAGTTTGATGTAGCGAAGATGCCCCCATAGGCTATGCTATATGCTGTTTAGTTGTAAATGCATATTCCTATCTTACTCAAAACTGCCATGATTAATATTGTTGGGTCCCCAATGAAACTTTATACTCATTATCATCCAACAACAGACCCTAGGTTGTTCTTGGACTAGAGTTGTCCTTTAAGCTATGTCTGTGTCTGTTAGAACTAATTACAAATGACCACAACCATTTTAAATCAGTACTGTACTATTACTTGCTGAACCAGATATTAGTCTGGTGTCGAGCATACATGTTGCATCACAGACAAAATGGATACATCTGTTGAAAGAAAGGATTAGCGTGTGACAGGCGCTACATTATACTTTCTTAATTGTAACAAATCTCTGAATCTCATCTGCATCTCTCAAATCTCTGAACTGACACTTTCAATAGACATTTTTTAGGAAAGGTCAGTAATAATGTAGGTTCATTAATCATTCTTACTAATTTCAATTAATTCCTCACCCAAAAATCAACAAGTATTGGTAAATATTTACATAAATGCTGTAAATCCTACCAAAACCTACATTTAGAGAGCAGCATTGTAGATTTTACACATATTCCTCTAGATGGTGCTCAAGTCCTTATAAAAGCTCACAGTTAAAAACCTAGGCCATAAGCCAGAAATCAGTGGTACAAAACATAATTGGCCCTGTGCTACACAATACCCCTTAGGCTCTGTTCAAATTCAGGATGAAATTAGTCTCCCCCTCTCCCAGTACACCAACCTACTTCAAGCCTCAATTATCTATAACCACCAGAAACATGGTTTGTAATGGTACGTTTTAAAACTGTTTCACCACTTTTAAATGCATTTAAGATATTGTTTCAGTAACTTGCACCATGAATGAGGCCTGTGAGTGAAACAGACAAACACAATGTTATTGTTTATAATTTATTAGTTCTTGGGCAACAAGGAAAAAATGACTACTGCCAAATTCTTATCACAACATTCTCAATGAACATGGATTCCATATCCCTTTCAGAAGTTCTGTCAATTTTTGTAGTAGTAAATAGAAGGCTCATCATGGATATACAGCATCACAACAATACATGGTTATCAATAGAACAATAAAACAGTTCTCCCCGTTTTGGGAGTTACCATAAGTTAATTCATACTGAAAACGCAAACTTTTACTTTTGTTCTAATAATTCAAGCACTGAAATTACAATAGTTTAATTGCTTACATAACATTTCAACATCAACTCAACACTACAATTCTTCAGAACAAAATAATCTGGACTTTTCCCCAATATTATCCATCTAAAAAAAAGAAATTCAGTGTATGTTTACACAATGGACAAGTTTGCATGCAGTTAAATTATAGAATAGGATCTAGCTTGGTCAAGCCATGCATTTCCTCCTTATAGCACAAAATATGTATCCTACATTTGTTTAAGTTTAAACAATTAGGATGAAGACTCTAAACTAAAGTCAACTCCTCTTGCCATTGGTTATTATTGAATTGGGATGTTTCGGTCAGTCTATTGTGCATTATATTCAAATTCTAGTTCACATTTAATATAAATCGATTGCATTGCAAGCAGTAAGAAAACTACTCTAGTTTGATTGGTGATGAAATGCCAGGACTCAACTCCATTATTGCAACCCAGGTCTTTGTAGAATGGCATAGCATCATGATCATCCATTCTATGGTAGAATACTTATCTGAATAATAGTGTTGGCAACAATTTGCCTGCAATCTATCCAAAGCTGACTAGAATAACACTACCCAACATCTGATTTATTGCATTGATTTCACAATTTACAAAATGGGAATTCTATCACAATTTAAATTCTGCTAACAGAAACGATACATTTCCCATCAGCAAATTAAAACATGGACTGCTATCCCTCCGACCTCGAGGTTAGGGTTTCTTTTAATCCAGTTTCACATTCATAAAGATATTCTAACAGCCATCCAACCCTGGATACAAAGTTGCAGTTCCAAAAAATGCCATGGAACACAAAGCAAGTAAGTAAAGACTATTGCACCAGTAACCTATGTCAAACAGGATAAATGATTACACCCACACAAACTCAAATGGAAAAGACAACTAGATATTACCTTGTACAGATTTAATCACACAAAAATGCATAAATATACATTGCACAAAAGTACAAAAATACTTGTACTTTTCTTGTTCAAATATACTCTTAGACATCAATAATTTGGCAAGACAAGATTGTCACACAGGGGTTGCAATAATGGTGATTCACCAACTTGATGCTCTACATATTGGCTCCACTTTTGCAAAGGTGATGTTGAACCCGAAAAGAAAATATCAATGCATGCAAAACATATTCTCCAGGAAAATAAAATACCAATAAGTTTAACACCACTTTGCATATATTACAAGTATAGTTTCTTTTTTTTCTTTTTTATACAGGAGCTAGACTAAGACAGAAGATAGAAGGCAAACGAAAAACAAAGAAATAATGGAGAAGGCCACGGCCATGAGGCAACTGACTGTACTGTAAAACAAACACAGAACCATACATTCTACATCATGCCAATATTGAACATGCACTATGGCTGCCTCAGTTCCCCCAAAAAGCCTAGTCCTTCCCTATGAAAAGAGCAGCTTCGTCACTTCATAAATTTATATTTCCTCTTCAGAACACATCCCCTAAAGGAAAGAAAATAGCTTGGATTTTGCAAGTGCTATGTCTGTACCGTTTACAGTCATCACACAGCATCAGAATGTGATTGAAAAAGATTTAACTTCAAACACCATCTGGCCGTTTCCAAATGAAACGTCGTCCACTACGTAAATTATCCATTAAATAAACCTGATTAAATAACAAAGAGCTCTGCACATCTCACTCCAGTGGGACACCGACCCTGGTGTGAAGTGTCTGCATGGAGAGGGAGACAAGAACATGTAAAAACCTACATTTAAGAAAATGCCATCATTTGCCAGGTTCAGTGTGCATGCAAAATTCCAAACATGACCCTAACATGTCAACATGTATGTTGGGAAAAGGAATTTTAATAAAAAAACTTGCAAAATTTGCATCAGATAATAATGAGATCAAAATACTAATGATTAAAGAATTTATTAGTCACTTACAAATAATCTAACAGAATTGACGTGACTTCCACCCTGGCTGGGAGGCCTCTGATGGAGAGGGATACCAGCGCATCTGAAGGAGAGGAAGGGACAAAATTACAGACTTACTGAATGTGGAGGACTGGACATGACATCTTTGATCAATGTCTTGTGGATGCCACATTCATGTTCCATTTTCAAACCCTCTTCTTTTATCAGGAAAGCCAATGTACAGTACAGTGATTTTTATTTGCTGGTAATGCCGGTCAGGCACAAAGTTGACTAGATTCTTCAGACCAACTTATTGAAAATCCTTCCCTCAGACTGTACACAGCTTTTTTCCAAGAACTGGAAGGCAGTGGATGAGCACTTTTTTCCTGACTGGCAGCATCATTTAAGCAAGAAAATCTAAAAGGGGCTATCCAGCGTAATGTCAAATTTGCAGGTGGAAATGGCGCCCATTCTTTGTTCGGTCATGGAGACCTCAAAGATTTCATAGCTCAGAAACTGAATGTACAACCGGTTCTCACAATTCTTCTAAAAACCTTTCTATTGGAGTTAAGATCAAAATAAACCATGTTCCACTTAAAGTGCCATGACTCCAAAAATCACAGTTGGTCTTACAGCACTGTTGCCCAATGCACCTGCCACATAAGTCATCCAAACCAGCATTTTAGTTTCAAACCACAAATACTTTCAAAATCCATATTACAACTTAAATAAAGATTTACTGGCCATAATAATAATAATCAGAAATACTGAAAGAAAAACCTAGCGTCCATCACTATGGCTCATAGTCCATTGAATTCCTCAGAGAATAGACTTTCATATGGGTACACTGATCTGGTCCTCATGAAGGTGCACAGTGAAGTCATTCAGTGTTCACTTCAAATCTCTCATCACACTCCAATTAAATGTCCTGGTATACAGGTTTTGCTGAGAGGATGCAGTATTCTGACAGAGCCTGGGAATTCTGAAAATAAGTTGGCACTTCCAAGACTAAACCTGAATGACTTGACAGTTTCTTTCAGTATGCAAGTCATACCTAGTGATTCTTGCTATGTCTGGAACTCAAAGGGGTGAAATCCAATTTATAAAAATTCTTGATATGTTCCAGCTCATTCATGGCATGTTTGGAAGTTGTCACCAGAGTTTCCTAATAATGGACTTAATTTGTGGTCTGTTTACGCTGGTTTTATCTGCATTATTCTCAAAGTATAGATAGAGGCAAAGATTAAAACTTGGGACAACAAACATACTGACTGAATAAAGAGCTTCAGATTTCCAGCTGGCCTCAAATGCAATACATGTTAAAAGGTTCTTCTGTAAGACTACTAACCTGTATGGGTCAATGGTAATTATGCTTTAAAATAAAAATTCAACTACCAGTCTACCTTGAACAGGGGAAAAAAAAAAAGGAAAAAAAAAAAAAAAAAAAAGACTTGCACCGACCTGGGCATGGAGGGCAGCGGCGGCGGCAGCAGCGGCGGGGTAGGTGAACGCTGTGTGGGGAAGACCAGGGGTCAGCTCAGTGGTGTACAGTGGGTAAGGGGACCAGGCCTCAGGTGAAGCAGGGATCAACGCTGCCCCCGTCAGGTCATCTGTAAAGGCACACCAGGACCACCACCCATGCCAACATAGACAACTCACTCAGACCACTTATTACACACAAGGCTTATCAGTGAATTGTTAGGGTTGACCCACTATGGTTACTTGCAAGGTAGTAAAAATCATGATCAGTAATTCAAACACAGTACGTTATATCCAACACAAGCACGAATGTAAGATTACACTCCCTGGTTCAACAAATTGGCATGGCAGTTTGGCAAATGGGTGTTGAAAATGTCCCCTATGGTATATGCTACAGCCATTTGTGATGGGGCAAATTGAAGTCATTACAGAAGGCACCGAGTCTGGATCATTTTTACTCTAAAGGCTGCAGAGGTTACAGCTAAATGAACTAATCCAGATCCTAACACTACACCAGTAGTGTGCTCTTTTACAGTAAAAAAATCAAATAAATACACTGGGTCTCATAAGTCCCAGCCAGCACACTAAGTACTAGTGGTGGTGTACTCATCAGCCTTCCAACCATGAGAAGCTTGAATGACAAAACTGTAGCTTGCCCTTGACAGTTGCTCATTTGTGAAAGAGTGACACTTCTAGTTTTACAAAGCAAAAGGGCCCTCTGCTCTACTGGCATGCATGTGAGTGAAATTAGTTGGGTGATGTGGAGCTGCAGGTTTTACGCCCGTCTTGCTGTCCGAGGGCGGGTCACTGTTGTCAGTGCGGTGCAAGTGCTAGCTCTATGCGTGGCTGGAAAAAACTTACATGGGTCCCGTGCTATGAAGTGTGCTCCTAGAGCAGGGTGGATATTTGTGGGGTTCGGTGTGGCCATCAGTTTACTCTTAGCCATCTTCGTGTTGGCCTTAGCAAACTCTAACCGTAGGGTCTGTGGACTTTCTGGGTCAAAACGTATCCCCTGAGAACAAAAGGGGGGGTACAATGAGGGCGGACGGACCCAATGTGCAGTGTGCCCTGAGCTTGTGTTCACATGCAGGTGAATGGTACTGCTTGGATATTAAAAGTGGTGTGTTTGCAGAAGAGAACTACTTGGAAAATGTGTACAGTGTACTAGTTCTAGTGTTGAAATGGAACTTACAATGTATATTTGCAAAAGAACAGGTGCGCATCTACAGAAGATAGGCCTCCAACATTACTTGGACTCTTGTCCAGTTTATGAAACTGGCCAAAGATTTCATTTGTGAAAATGAGAAGGAAGCCCCACCAAGCTAATAAGAGTGAAGCAGGACCATGAAAGAAAATGGTGTTTAAATTCCAAGTGTATTACTGAGCTAAAGCAAATTTGAAGGGGACCATCCCTCTGTGAATCATCTAAAAGCAGACAGTTCAATAATTCAGAGCTTCAGTTACAGTTGACCGAGTGCTTACGTTTAATGCATTTTTTGCCGCTTCAGCGCCAGACCGACTGTCAAAGGTAACAAACCCAACAGGCTGGAAAAGGGTAGAGAAGACGTTCACAATCTGTCTTGGTACATCATTAATCAATGGTAAGAGGAAACATCAATACATGCAGGTTGAATACATAGACAATTTCATATGTATGCTCCACAAGCATGAACAGTGAATTACTCCATTTAAAACAAACTTGATTAGGTCAACTAACCATTTGCCCAACCTTCAGATGAAGTGAACACATTGAATGTTATAGTTGACAATCTAAAAGTTCAGCTTCCATAAAATTGTGATACTTTTAAAAATGGGGACCAGTTTCCTTATAGCAATCAAATTACTTGCAAGCATCAAGTCAATCACAGGGATAAGTGGACATAGTGATGTGCCAATTTGAAGGAAAGGGTTAAAATTCTGTAATTCCAAGCAATAACCAGCAACATCTCACCTGCTTTGATGTTAATTTAATCAGTGAACCTTCATAACCCTGAAAAGGAAAATAAATCCAATTAACAGCCATGAAGTCACATGCTTGGTGAGATAGGAATTCCATTGCTCCTCCCCATATGAAGCAAACTACTAATATGGTCCTGGCCCACAGTCTCAGCCAGCAGTAGAAAAAAAAAAAAAAGTGACTAAATGTTTTTATAAGCCTGGTCAAACAACTAAAAAGTAGTTAAAGATTTATTGGTGGGATAGAGGATATAGCAAATACATTCAAATCAAATGGCATTGTGCAGTAAAAAAGGACTACAGTTAAACTATTAAAACAGAAGTTTAAGAACCCAGAAGTTATGTTCAAATAGAAAATACAAAGCAATGGGGCAGTCTAACCTTAAATGGTCTGAACAGCAGATAAAGTTCACGGGGCTTGATATCTGTTGGGAGGCCACTCACAAACAGTGTGCGCACCTAGGGAATGAAAGAAATTCAACCAAAGAAGTTTAATTTATAGTTGGATTCTGAGAGTAAATCTTATGAGGGGGCACTACCAGCAGACCAAACATACATGCACCCTCATACCAGTTCCATCCCAAACACACCACTCTTACAACACCATGGAGGCATTATGGGCCAACGATCACCCAAGAACACATTTTTACAGGAAATTCTGAATGTCTGGGAAATTGAAATCCTGTCAAAGGCTGAAGACGTAATCCTGAATGTCCATTTGCCTGTGGATGATTAGCCCTTAAAAGCTCCTGTGGCTCTGAGGGAGGGTCTTATCAGCAGTGGTCTGCCAGCAGAACAGTGGAGGACAGTCATGCACAGCATGACCACATTTCCTTCCCTTAACCCATTGCTATGAGACCAACTGTGCGCAAGGGTACACCGGAACATCAAGTGGCAACAGCTTCAGCACACACCAGTTTTCAGCAACACCACAATGGCTTCCCTGTCCATAAACAGCCTTCAAAAATAAATGTTCCACACCACACATTGTTCAGCTTTTTTCTTGGCTACGCCACTTCAAACACATCAAGTGTGGCAATATTTCAATACAGCCTCAGAGGTTCACTTTCATAAAGACCTGTACATCTTATTCCTTTGTCTGAGGAGCAAGACAGGTTGATGTAATCATTCAAGGTCGTGTGCTCACGTAGTACAAGTACTGGATATAGACAGATTCAGAGAGGCTCTATGATTAGAGTACAATAAATAAATGTTTAAAGTACCATATAACATATGTGCACAAGTGCCCAATCATAATAAAGACCTATGTATTAAGGACATGCCATAACTGACTGGATCTGTAAAGGCTTGCTGCATTTGGCCGTTTGAATCATTCAGATAGGGTCTCGTGTGTCAGCATTGCCTTTATGGCAAAATTATATTAAACAATTCTACCAGATAGTCACAGACCTTAAGAATTTATAAAACAAACCTTGAATTGAGACAGTTTTAGATTTATCCGTGTGCCAGTAGCCTATGCACCATAATCTGATTCTCGACATCGTTTGCCAATCATTTTTCCTAAAATTTGTTATGGTGGTCAGGGGGAAACGTAGGCATGATTGTTTTACCGGTGAAAAGACCCAACATGACTTCCTATTGCTATTCAAATATTCCTATGAACTTGGCCTTAAGATAATAACCTGGTAAGTACAAAGCGGCTAATCTCAGAATCAAAATCCACCCAGACACACTTTTGAGTTGCATTCAATGGGGGGGAAAAAACGATTACGCTTTGATCAAGTACACCATTTATCGCTTTAGGCGTTCCACAATAAAATCACCTTGTCGCTTTTTCTTTTCTATTGAAGTGTCGTGCTGAATTATTGCATGTTAGGACATAAGCTATCTAGAGGCAGAAATAACTGATAATGTAACCAGACACCACTAAAGCCTGCGTACTTAGACTACTGAAAGTCTATTAAAAAGTTAGGAAAACAAAAATGAAGTAACAACTTGTCTTCAACGTAGTATTTTTAACCAGCACTGGAGGTGCGCACTTTGATGAGACTGTAGCTGAATTAAAGCCGATCACCACTGCTGATTGGCAATATAAAACCATGCCCCACAGAAGATAAAAAGCTCAATATTTATCAAACAAGGTAAAATTCTCACAAAACAAGTCAATTGACTAAACAGACAGTGACGTTAACGTTACAAACATTTGCACAGCCACCTCGGAGTTCAAACAACTAACTTTCTGTTTACACTTTTTTAAATTTAGACAAATTTAAACGTCCCCTTACCTCTTCCTCCATAGATACGTTGTTTGTCTCGGTATCAGATTTGAGACTCATGGTGTGTGAATTCTTTTAAACTACACGGGGGAAAGTTCTGTTCCTTGCTGAAGCAGATACCTGCGCGTCGTAAGCTAGCAGTTTCTTCTGGTGTTCGAAAAGTGCCCAAGTGAAGTTGCGATAAAGACGAGTATATCCCAAAAATACTTGGAAAAATAGAAAAGCTAAACTACGGTGGCAGAGTGGAAAGAAAGGTGGAAAGGTGCACTGTGAAGGTGAGAGAAGTGAGAAGAGGTGGCTGTGTGTCCCTCCCGCTTACATCTATCCTGCTTTAGTTAACTCTGAAGCCAAGTGTGTAACTTGTTCAGAGGGGAGGTCTGTATCAGAGTTACCCTATCCACCAATTAGGTCATCAACTAATTTGAAGGCCCAAAGAACTGTGTGGCAATCAGGCAGCAGATAGGGCTCAGCTGGTGCAAACCCAACCTCTCTGTTATCGCATCATGGCTTTTTGGGGAGGAGCGAGAGTCTCCTTTCCCACTTTTACACATTTTAGTTAAGTTGCCCATGTCTTTTTTCAATGCATGTATAAAATACTTTTTTATGATCAAATGGATGTTAGAGTATATGTGATATTTGGTGTAGCGACCCATATCTTATTTAGATATTACAGAGAGGAGTTTTGCAGTGAAATAGGCTCTGTATTTGTTTACAATAGGCCATACCATAAATTAATTTGAGACAGTAGATATAACAATAAAACACAAACCCACAACATAATCTTACAAATTAGAATAGCAACTCAATGTCAACAGTTTTCAATACAACTTAATGCGTATTAGAATAATTTTGCTAAAGGTAGTTTACCGCTGAATTCTCAAAATGGTTGTTTTGCCTGTATTCTGGATAATTTACATCATCTATAAAACTGATGAATACTTAATATAAGTGATCATTTAAATAGATGTCTTCTATTCACAGGGTGTCTTCCATTCTCACTGCAGAAACCTAGAGGAGAAATACCTCTAGTTCAAGGTACTCTTAAAATAAATATCATAAATTTGTATAAAAGTGTGTGTGTGTGTGTGTGTGTGTGTGTGTGTGTGTGTGTGTGTGTGCATTCATCTTGCAGCCAACATGGTAGGCGAGTTTCCTGACTTTGTGTTGGAGTACAATAAAGCACCCTCTGAGCACAGGAGTGGAAAGGGCTGGAAATATTTAGCTCCTGAAGCGACTGACTAAATACATGTTTTGTACAATACATCTAAAATTAGGCATATTATTTTGTAATGTCAAAGGGATACAAAAAAAACATTGCGGCATTTAGTTTATTCTTATGAAAATGGCATCACTGGTCATCCTAGCTAGGTAAATGCACTGAACATAGCAGTATCCCATATTTCAGGAACAAAAGAAAAATGCACTATTTGATTTTAATCAAAGAAATATGCATATATGATGTATTGTGAAAACATTGTTTTTAAAGTTACGTTAAGTGTTAGCAGTCATGCTTATTGTGTTATCAAATTCTCAGAGGTTTATAAATAACATGCCTCAGTTCACACCTCCCCCAGCCATCTTGCCCCAGGACAAGAACCAGTGACAGGCCCTCACCGAGTGATAAGTGTCCAGATTAAGGCATTCTTATCATGTGTCTTTCACTCAGAAAGCCAAACACTCTAGTGAACCACAGCTGATCTGATGCCAACTGCCCTGATTCTTTACACATTATGTTAGAAAAATGTGCTAACAGTTACGGTTAATGGAGGTATTTGTCAGAAAATGGACTTGCTGTCACTGAAGAAAAAATCTGTGAAGAATCAAATATTTCAAATGGATCTATAGTTACAATACTTACTAGAATTTCAATTTGTCAAATTGTGAAAGGGACGTCTATGCTCAGTAATAAATGATGACAATTAACAAAAGACAGATGGCTGAATGACAGAAGTCGTACCAAATGTATGCATGCATGAACAATATGGATGTGCTAAAAGGTAACAGCAAATAACTGATGACACTCAGTTTCATGTGTTTTAAATAAAATTGTATACATGTGTACAGTGATTTAGTGAAAGATAATGAATATAAATGCTTCAATAAGCATGCACATAGAACAATGTATTGGTACATATTTAAATGGATTATTATTTATATTAGATGTTTCCTATCTGAAAAATGTGTCATCACTTATTAACAAATCTGGGGCAATTCTCAAGCTTATAGATTTGGGCACAAATGTTATGACTGCTTCCTGCAAATGTGGACCATTTATAGTCCGGGCCAAAACAAAGGCCCTCTCATCCAGTAAACCATGAGAAAGGCATTCCTCTGCGTAGTTAATTAGACTGCAGCCACATCATGGAAAATGGGAGGTTACCAAACGAAATAGCTGAAAGCATGTCCATACACTCAGGCATTACAAGAGGTCCAGGCCAGAGGGGCCTGTGAAAAGACACCAACCATATATGGATGAGACTGTCACTGTAGTGTTTATCTGAACTATGAGCGAGGCCGGGAGATTAGGCCTTGCTGCTTGAACAGAAAGAGTGCTTGCAGTCGCTGAAGCACGCAGGTGATCAGAAGTCATGGAATAACTGAAAAGCTGAGAGATTGAGTAAAAGCCAAACTGCAGTGAATTCCAGGTTGCATTTATGGTGGCAAGATGCTTTACATCAAGTTTGTTTTGTCAGGGTAGCGTTTTCTCTGAGGAATGAGTTGGAGAACTCATTGTGTAATCTAAGAAGATAAACTACAGAGGCTGAAGATGGAAAGTAGCTATGTATTTATAGCATTTCTCTCTGTGTCTCTTGTGTACTGATATGTCCTTCAACAGCAAGTCCAACAACAGCAGTGCATGATGTTTGCTTGCAGTTAAATCTGTGTCAGTAAACAATGGGTCTGTTAGTGGCATGCCATGAATATGTGTCACAGATTGGGATAAAATGATATTGAACAGACAGAGCAATGATTATAACTCCATCTTGAAACACGGTTTGTGTGTAGGTTGCTCTCCAAAAATATAGCACTTCTATGAAGCTGAGCTGTGCTGTAGGTTAAGATTGCCATACAATATTGGCTATAATGTCATCTGTAGTGCAGGTGGGTCTGCAGTATAAACAATAACAAACTAAATTAATTAATTGTAAGATGATTTTCACATAGACCGATATATCCACTGATTGGCCATAACGATTTGAAGATTAATTCTGATTGGAACATGAGGATGTCATATGTGTCCAAAACTGATTCAGATGTATGATACTGCCCATCCTGAGAGAAACGGGGGCTGCAAGGTGAGATGAAGATTGGCTTTTAGCAGCCCTCCAAGGATCCTCCATCGCAACACTCCCCCTCCTTCCACACTGTCGATTCTTCAGCTTCATTACTTCTGCCGAAGCTGAAAAAATACTTTCTTTGCATGTTCAGTCGCTTCTAGGTAAGGACAAATAAAGATGGAGGACCTATTCTGAAGGACTTCATTTCTACAAAGACAATGAGCAGAACAAAGACACTTTAATTCAATAGATGAATAGTGAATACCTGATAATGAATAAATTAGGAATAGTAAAGACATTGTTTATTTTGTTACCTTTCCATGCTCCAATGTTTTTTCATCATCTTTAAGACTTTAGGTCAGTGTGAGTTTGTTACGAACAGTATCTCTTCACTGTCTACAAGATAGATCTTTTAGTGTGATTCCTCCTCATACCTTCTGGGCTAAATGGAACAGTGAACGACAATTTAATGTTTTTGTTGTTAAAACAAAAAGTTCAAGAATGTGGTTAGATTTACTGCTGCCTTTAATGTATATAGATAAAGCCAAAAATGAACCAATAATTCACAAAATTATAAGTTATGTCATCAGACATCAGTATATGAAAATAAATCATCAAAGAAGGGCTATTGCACATTTAATGTAAGAAGAGGCATGCGAGTTACACCAGAGACATCGTGGCCAAAGATAGCAGAGAGATACTGCAAGCCAATGATTTATTTACACCCCTTTCCTTCCACATTTAACAGAGGGATGAAACAAACCACAAAAGATGTCTTACATTAGCAAAAAGAAAAAAAAATATCCAAAACTGGAGATGGATGGATATTAAACATAGAAACACAGATTTTCTAAGGATACATCTCAACCGCAATCAAATTATTGACCCTCAATTGCTGCTGACAGCCAGTGAAAAGAAAAGTAGTCATAATCATAATTCCTCTTTTCTACCCATCAGTAACTGTGTAATCATTTTATCAGTTTGGTTTTACTGTCTCTAATCCTCACGCCTGGCGCAGGAACTGTGACACAAAGCCTGAGCAAGCCAGTGCGAGGCCCCTGATGAGCTTCATGTTTTATTTGAGAAAAGCGGCCCCATTGTCCCAGAAGCCCCCTCGTAGTGCACTCCTCCTCCTCGCGCCTCACTGCAACTGTCCCATCGCATTAGCCTCTCCTGCCGCCAAAGCACTTAGCTGCTGTTCCCATTGCCCTCTGTGCCGCAGCGAAACTCCGCTCAGAAAGTCCAAGAAAACTTTCAAGAGCGCAGCCCCCTTACAAACAAGTGCAGCTTCCTTCCTGTATGTGTGTGTGGGGGTAAACACTTCCTGGTCTGCGCCATGAAGGACTGCTTTAGTGATGGAATGCCATGTAATTTGTACATATTAGGGAATGATACATTGTGCAAAGGTAGGATTTAAATGGCGTTGTGGGGACAGTAGCGTGTCATTGTTCAAGGGAGAGAGAGAGAGAGAGAGAGAGAGAGAGATGACATTCCGCCACAGTGAGTGCTTGTGTCAGTGTGTGGCATACTGTAAGCTGCTAGTTAATTTTAAGTACCAAGATAATTCATGCACAGAAGAAATGTCAGGGCTATATGTGTACAATTAGAGGACACTCCAGATTGTATGTGAGCCATATGGTGTGTGTGGCCCCTTGCAGTGCACACCCTGTGTAAGACGAACTGTCTCCATTTGGTGTTATCCTTGCTTCAGTTCCTGTTTCCCACTAAAACACAGTCACACATGAGCCTGCACGCAGGCAAGCAAACACACTCGGGCAGCCCACCCGCCCACCTCACGCACACAAACAAACACGCGGCAGTAACCCAAGCTCTGGGCTCCCACATCTGCATGATGTTCAGCTGGGGCTTTTGGCAGCCCCCTGTCACTGAGGCTCCGCTGCTTCTCAGCCGCTGCCTCCCATTCAATGGCCAAGGAAACACAAACACTCACAAACGGTCAGTCACCAGAGTTCATTGCTTCAGACCCAGGGACAGACATCCAGGGAAAACAATGACCATTGCCAGAGATATACTGTGTTTATTGTTTGTGTGGAGCAAATATAACAAACATAAGCTGAAATATGATGAGCATGGATTGCAACAATACCACCCTTTTCTGCTCTGTGGCCTAGTTCTATCATCTGAAGTTTTGAAACAATGTGACTTCCCAGCATATGCAGGGGCGCAGCTACCCATTTTTTGAGGGGTATGCAACAACAAATTGGCGCCCCCCCCCTACCCCACCCCCCCAAAAAACACAAACAACTAAAGTAAATCAAAAGGCCAATAATGTATTACATATTATTATTTTTTAAGAAATTCTGGCGATTTGAACTTGAAGTATTGTTAAATGTCGCAGAAGAGAGTCTAAACGGTTCTCATAACGTCCTTTTGCCAGCTGTTGCTCACAAAGGATAAGGCTGATCCAACTCTAGCCTTTGTTTGCGCCACATTGACAGCACAATATTAAGTTATTACAAGGAGTCTTCATTGTTAGGAAATGGAATCATGTAATGAGTTGTTGCTAGTGTGACATTTCTGTTTGCAGTTTGCCATTAAAAGTGCAGTATGAGCATGGTAGCCACCTAGCTATCTGAATGGAATATAGGCTGTTTCAATCGGCATATGCTTAGCAAACGCTAGTTAGTCTGGTAACATGAATAGCATGAACATGAAACGTGTGCTTCCAAGCACAGACGTCACACTTTAAATCCTACCTGTTGCTTTTCACCATCCACTTATTTAACTACTGTCGCATTCCTTGACATGCCATCTCATTTTCCCTTTCTTTTTCTATTTTAGCCCACGACAGCTTTTTTGCTTTATCCATCTTTTTCCATAGACGAAAACTCACTACTCGTACCTGCTAACTCAGCGCTCACGGCGCCCCCACTCCCTCTTCTATGTCAAAATTCTATGATAGAATCTTATGAGATAGGGCGCCTACTCTAGCCTGTTAGTCCTCTAAAATGTTATTTATCATTGAGGAAATTCAGAAATTATTTAGAAACGTACAACAGTAGCTACATATAGAATACACCAAATATATTATTATTATTATTATTATTATTATTATTATTATTTTTATCATCGCTTTTGCGCCCCCATGGTTCTGCGCCCCTATGCGCCGCATATAGCGCATACCCACTTTTTGCGCCACTGAGCATATGGACAATCATTGGACTCATCAGAGTCCTTTGTACAAGGTTCCATGGCACTGAGGAAGATACCGTGTTCTGTAAGAGATGAGTGCTGTTGCCAAGACCACAAAAGTTGAACATTTGAGTATTTTATCCCACTTAGAGCCACATTCCACAAGTCTAAAACAGACCTAAACAGTGACCCCATAAGATACACAGCACACTCTTTATGGGGAGACTGGCAGATCATAACATACGCATGGCCATGTTCTTCTTCAAACATGACAGGTCACAGCAACACTGTAACATTTTAGCTGGCTTTCCATAAAAACCATTATGTATTGAGATGTAGTTTGAAGGGCAAAGAAAAATGTTGATATGTGCGGCTGTCCATTTAATTTCACTTATAGAGGAGAGTGATATTTCAAGGACTCACTTGATCAGCACTGTTACTGTTTTTAGAAGGTCCAGTACTCTCCCTAATCACTAGACGTTTCAGATGTAGAACAGCACCACGTTTCGCTGGATTTGCTGGGAGTGAAGGAACTCACAGATGACACAGGACCTTACACTAATAACGAAAACAGGATTGACTTCAACGTATATGAAAACAGAAAGGTCAGAAGAAAAATGAAGACAGCACACATTCACACGCATACTTACATGTCCAGTCTGCCACACACACACACACACACACACACACCTAAGGATGTTCTGGAATGTCACCACAAACTACAAATCACACTTGATAGAAGACAGAGAGAGAGAAGCCTCTTTCTCTCCTTTTCCTCAACACGCCGAAGTGGCCAACTTCCTGTTTGAGTCTGGACAGCCACCATGAAAGGTTATGCTATTAAATCAAAAGGGCAACAAATTCCCAGGAAGAGGGGCTTGGATCAGATAAACTGAGCTGCCCGTTTCTCAGGAAGGGACGCACACACACATGGGAGAACATGAAGGAGGAAGGAAGAGGAGAGGCAATTACTCTCAAAAATATGCATCCAAATTGCTTCTAGGACTTTTTTTTCCTGTGTTTTAATTTTTGTCTCAAGCCTAGGAGGAATAAACGGTGTTGTGAAATACATCTTAGTTAAGTATATTAAATGAAAATACAAAGATGTTTAAACAGTGAAAGAGAATTCTTATACAAACATTAGATGACTCTCTCCTCAGGACTTTGGTAGACTATAACAAAAAATATTTTAGAGAATAGTCAATGGATGGATGGAAAAAATGTCAGCACTTGTGTTGTATTTCTGTTGTGTGATTAAAAGGCAAATCCCTTTAATCTCCTCTAATGAATTTGTATGGTACAAAAGTGGTGGGCTTGTGTTTGGGTTATACAGCAGCAAATCTCTAGTGAGTTGAGGGCTACAATCTAATCACTTGGTACAAGTCTCAGGGCTATCCATTGGTGGTCAGACCATATATGGAGGTTTTGTGCATTACATTTAACTCTGGGAATAAGACAAGAGACAAGAAAATAAAACAAGATCAAATGTTTCTTTGTGTGTGTAATCATCAAATCGGTATCACAAAAATATATTGTAATACAATATCCAGGTTTATTTTCAATGAACTATTTTGCTTGATTCATCTGAACAGTTAAACTACCCTATGTGTACAAAACTCTCAGGTGTAAATACAATTCAGTGGAGAATTCCTCTGCCTCATCTCCCTGCTTATGATCCTGACCTCTCCTAAGAGCACTCCAATAGCTAAATAATTTCAGCTCCCTGTAACCTCTCAGAGTTTTATGGGTAGCAGAACTTCAAAGACATCCCATCACATCTGCTATATACTGTTTGGTGCCCTTGCAAATCTTCAGTTATTAAGGACATTCCTTTTCATGACCTCATCTCAGTATAAATCAAGAGGCTTGAAGACAGGGATATTAAATGCCTGATTTATTTAGTCTTTTCAGCTACTCAGATAAAAGAGACTTTTTCACTTGGAAGCAACAAAACTAATGCAGTGAATAGTAATGACAGTAAGTGGACAAAAATCCCAACAGATATTGTCAAATGTGTGTGTGTGTGTGTGTGTGTGTGTGTGTGTGTGTGTGTGTCTGTGTGTGTGTGTTTGTGTGTGTAACACTATTATAGCCATTACTATCAGACACCTGGCCAGGAATTTCAACAAATTGGAATATGTACCTGAAATGTCTGTTCATGTGGTCTAGAGGGGGAAATCACAAAGTCAAGAGGAGTCTATTTTTCACTAGTGCAAAGAACCTCAGTGACGTCAATGATGTATATTCCAAAAGTGTGTCCTCTTTTCTTTTTAATGATATAAAAAGCAAATGGTTTCTGAATGTGGCACTCTAGACCATTCAACACAACCAAGCACTGTAAAATCAGCAGGCAGAAGTAATGTTATTAAATATTAAACGTATGTTGAGAGGCCAGCTCTGAGGTGCTTGAGATATCTGGAGCCCAAACAAAGGGAAGCAGACCGCAAACTACGACCCATAGGCAAACTATAACCAACTCTTATATGCAGCATGGCTATATAGTTGATCCATTTTGATTTATTTGAATAATAACATTTTAGATAAACATTTTTTGAGGCATGATGAGCAGAGTGACGTAATGTCTCTTCATAAGCAGTCATTTATGCAAAAAATCTTAAAATTCAATATGACCACAGATCAGGAGGAAGAAGCTCAAATGGAATTCTTATTTCAAAAACTCTAGTACCACTTAAAATGTCACAAGAGTCAGAGGTTCAAAAGTTCAGTGGAAAATAAATGTGAACAGTAACAGGAATCCAGCCTCAGTTATGTAGTGTACACCGTATGGTTCATATTTGTGGTATGCATCAAAGCTTATCATTCCCTTTAGCAGAGTTACATTGTTATCAGAATGAAACAGGCTGAGGGGGGTGGGGGGGAGTGAGCGAGCGAGGTGGGGGCAGGGGCAGAGCTCCTTCACTGCTCCTACCAGCTGCGTGGGGCGTTCAGATTAATAGAGTAAGGCTGTCGCAGCTCCTTGCTCAAGACAAAAATAAACATGACAGCAGAAAGTCCCAATAATTAAAAACAGGATGAGGAAACCCAAACAAACACACACACACACATGGATGCACACAGGCACTAACACAAACACACACCTACGCACACTCACACACACGGCAGTTTAGAGGAAAAGATAGTGGAACTCCATCGAACCACACGGCCACCCAGTTCCATCTAGAAAAAGCGCGCTTTCACAGAGCCGGACAGGTGGACGTGTGGGGAAGGCACATTAAAAGTCATTGGGAGTGGGAGCAGTATATTCCGGAGTCAAGGCAAAGTGCAATACCCCGGGGATGCAGTGGGGTGGGAGCAGCACACAGCTGTCTATCATCTCCAGTCAGCTCCAGCGCGGCTGAGAGGCTACTTAACGGGATGAATATTTGATGGTGGCCCTCCCCTCGCGTGGGCCTGTCGTTTCCCCTTTCTCTCTACAACTGTGCCCTGCTCTCTTGTGCTCTTAGGAGTGCACCGAACTTTGCATTATTCAGATGCCTCACGCTGTGCATCGCTCCCCTCATCTGGAAGAATATTGCAAAACCCAAGTCTCTGGGATCCTTTTTTTTAATATATATATATATATATATATATATATAGAGGGGGCGGGGGACCAAAAGGAGGCCAAGATGGATGTCAGCCAGAAATGAGGTCTCTCAAATCTTAATTTGTTCATTTCTGTTGATGCTTCAGTTTTGCTGTGAGGTCTTCATCCTGAGCCTCACCGGCACATAAGTGGAATGGCCGTTCCTGGAATGTCAACTTTGGGAAAGGTTTCATTTGATTTTGAACTAGGAGCTGGATGGAGTGCCTAGTTCTAAAAATATTCAGGGAGTAGAGGTGGTTATTTTGTAAAATGGTTCCTTGCACAAAATAACCCAGCAACTAATCTGCAGAGAGTTTAGGTAACCAAGAATAACACTCAAAAACGGCCTCTTACACTGAGGATGTATTTATGTCTTCTTGAAATTCTTCCTTAATCTTAGTTTTTGAGCAAGTAAATCTGGGCTTTAGCAAGCCTATTGTCCCTTGAGTAAAATCATTCCAATGCTCTCCACTTGTTCTATTCTGTTGACATAATAAGTGCTGATGTTATGCCCAAAATTCTCTCTTTTTTGCAGGATAAAGATTGACCACGGTGAACAAAAGCTTCATTGATATCAGTGGGCCGAGAGCCAGACAGGACAGCTGCAGTGAGACAGGTCAAGGCAAACGCACTGGAGGAGTGGGGCGCTACAAACAGGGATAGGTGTGCTTTATCAGCGGGACCCACTGTGTTACTGCATGAGACGAACTCCAGTATGCTGCTGCAGGAAGTTTTTGTAGTCAATAATTGACTGTCCAGTCAAATTTCCTTTGACAGAAGAGTAATACGAAATTAGAGATGTAAATCATTTCAAACAGCTGTGTTTTGTACTTCAGTGCAATGAATTGGAATCATGATCTGTCATGCACTGCTACCTGCTTTCAGAACACCCTCCTCCCTTGGTTCCAATTATAGTCCCAACTGAAAGCAGTTGAGGAGTAGGAGACTCATATCTAGCTTTTAAAAGCTGCCAAAAGTTCATGGATAGTGGCCACCAAGAACCAGCCATGACTGTCCATGTGCTGGGCTTTTTATGTTCTCCCTCTCCCGGAGATAAAAAAAAAAAAAGAAAGAAAGCGTACACAAGTGGGATTCCTCCTGACTCTGGGCCTGCTCGTCTTTCTCCTCCTCCGGCTCCTCTGCCTGCCATGGCAGCCCGTCTCCTGTTTGGATAAGTGAGTGGGGAGATGTCAGCCAGTGCGCTGATGTATACCACCTGCCTTGGCCTCCCACTGACCCGAGACGCAGCCCCCACAGCTGAGGCATTCCGATACCTTCCAGGGCCGTGTTTACACTGCAGCAGATTATACACTGCTCCCCTCAGATACATCCCTGCAAATTACCAATGGCTCCACTCCACTCATTCATCTGGCACGGGTGGGGGGTGGGGGGGGGGGGGGGGGGGGGTGGCTAGTCCACTGCCCCGGCTGCCAAGAAACTCCCCCCTGGTCGCCTCCACTAAGGGGCTTTTAAACAATGAAAACTCACAGGCCGATAGCTGTTGTTTGGGCTCAGGACAAGCGCACTGTACTTACGGAAGAATTCCACTTATTTTCCATTGACAACAGTGACAACTGAACAGGCTGTGTTTGCTGTTCATTTAGATTACATTTAAGCAAATTGGGCAATGGTAAGACCAACTGACCCCATTAAAGGGGAAAGCATTCAACTATATTTCAGACACTGTGAAAAACAACCTTGTAATTATTGTGGGAGCCAATGGGTTCTGTCACCATTACTGACCCAGGTTATAGACATGTTTAGTTTTGTCGGATGGTCGCCTGATTTAGATGTCATCACATATAACTATCACCCTGGTGGCCTGAGCTTCATGTGTGGTGTAACAGCTGGTAACACCTGTGACAGCAGATGCTGATGAAGCCCCCTAACTCACGGTCACTGAATGAAAGCCTGACACAGGTTTTAGCATCATCACTTAGATGGATCACTGCTGTCCTGCACATTGTCTGGACAAGCTGTATGACCTGCATGAGGTTGTCAGCTGTCTTAATGATTTGAATGAGTGAATTACTGATTTCTTATTTTTACTTTTGTGGGCAGTGTATGTGTGTTTGAGGCCAATTTCTAAAAAAAAATATGTAATGGGGGCAGTAAAAAAATACAATACAATGTATACAATTTAGTGTTTTTTATCATATCAAGTTAAAGCTCTCAAAAATGTTTCCCTGTGACTAAAAATGACGTAGGCCAATGGTTAAGAGGCAGTGATGTCACTGGCCTTGACTGCGCCACAACATATATTTCCATGCAGCTCTGTAACTCCATCTGCTGTACTGGCATAGGTACTGCAACTAGACCACAAACTCAGATACAGTCTCTGATCTCACCACACTGAGGAGTATTGTCTCTTCATAGAGAACTAGAAATGATTTTGGTGGTGGTGGTTTGTGTGTTTGTGTGTGTGTGTGTGTGTCACGGGGGGGTATATTCCCCTCTAATATAGGCTATATTCTTTATCCAGTGAAGTTATTTGCAAATGTGTCTAATTAGCAATTCCAAATCAGATGGCCATCAGATCATTTTTTGATCTGCCTGTTGATATATACAGTGTAAATGTCAGAAGGAGGGTTGATTAGACTATTTCAGGGGTAGTAGAACATAGTAAAGCAGAAACAACACCAGTATGGATCTCCAGCCAAGTAGCCTAACAGCATAAGGTCTAGTTCTATGGTCTGGTCTCCTGCCAATATCTAATTTATAACTAATCAAGAGGACCTGACAAGAAGTTCTTGTCCGTGATCAAACCTCATAGTGGCAGAATTATTTATTATTATTATTATTATTATTATTATTATCGTTATTATAGGCTACATATATATGTAAGTGTTAGACTTGCATGTAATGTCCAGTAAACCTTGTATTTTAGTCAAACAAAAATTGTACTACCTGTGTTCAAGTCTAGCTCCAACAAACCTTAATTAAATATAGCAAAAGGCATTCTGAAAGTTTCCATTTAGCCACGGGCATGACGGGCTAAGGTGCCAGAGAAGGAGGGAGGGGCTGAGTGGAGGAGGAGCAAGCAATGAACTGAGCAGTTTCGTTGAAAGAGATGTACATGAGAGTCGGTGAAGATGTCGGAGAGGATGCAATGAGTGACTGAGCGAGGTTGAACGTTCCTTAAGTGCACTTTACCCACTCCCTTCAACTTCAACAGTCATCTTTTCAGCAGTCGATTTTTAGGCATGCTTGACGCAGAGGAAAGGTAAGTTATTCTGCGATAGCGGTTTACAACCAAGATTTTACAATTGTATGCTGTGTATAACCTACTAGCATCTAGACGTTTGGGAAGTATAGGCTCTTTATCGCGTTGAATGCATACAATAGATTAGATTAAAAACAACTGCAGAAATAATCTCTGCAGTTTATACATGTTATTTTGGGTAAGAAACTATGTCGGTCTTGCACTGCATAATGAGAAAGCGACATTATTGTTTACAGATGAGACAGGATGACTCATAGGTACACAAACAGCAGTTGCCTGGTCAAAAAAAAACAAAACATAAAATCTCCAGACACATATAGATTAGGCTAATGTGTAATGGACAGTGGGCAGACATTTACCACGTTTTCTCGACTCCTCTATTAATTATTCAGTTCCGCCAAGGGTGGGATGTGTTCCTTTTATGTAAGCCCATCCTGGGGCAAACGTCTGCATCAGCACATATCTCTCCTCAGTTTCATCCAGTTACACAACCGCTGCCTGTGCTGATGCTCCCAAGGGGGCATTATGCAAGACACTCAGAGACTCTGATAATGACTTCTTTCTCACTACTTAGAGAATGGTCTTAATGGTGTTGTCCCAAGTGGGTGTTTCTATAATTGTTTTAAGCTGGACGTCATTATTTTATGTGTGGAAGCATGTAGGCTATGTGTGATTTGATTCTTGAAAGCTGCAGAAACTGCATGCTATTTGAGCACCAGAGAAGAGACACCTCCTGTGTAGTTCACCACCACATGTATGCAGACTGACATACTTAAATAAATCTTGTAGTACTAATTTGAGCGCAGTTAGATTTGAATTGGAGGCCATTCATTGTGGGAGTTTCAGTGTTCAGATCCTACTTGTGTGCCTTTGGGAATTCACATTTGGGATATTGCAATTAGGCCTATTTATTCCCTGAGAATAATTCCAGAGAACTTTTCAGTAGTGAACAAAAATTCTGCCAGTTTCCCAGGACTCGTAATAGTGTTGTGTGTGCAGCTGTGTTTGTCTGGAAAGTTGCTGACGTCAAGAGGAGCAATGTGGTGTGACAGGGAAGAGAGGAGAGGGTAGAGCGATACAAAGCTATTTCTGGGTAGTGGATTAACACTTGATTTGTGTTTCTGTGCCAGAACTGACCGGAAAGCCTCTTAAGTACTTTAAAAGTGACCTGCATTCCTCTATACTGGGATGATGATGTGTATCCTTAGTTGCAGTTGTAACAGTACAAAAACAAGCATCCATGACATGTATTGGCTGATGTTTTCTTGTGTCTTCTCTTTCACCCAATCCAGTCCTGTGCTGTTGAGTTCGGCCCCAGTGCTGTGCTGGACCAGGCACCAGACCCCAGGGCCTCTGTGGTGCTCCTGATGCCCCTCACCCACAGGTGAAGATCCCGGGTGGGCGAGGGAATGGCAGGGATCACTCTATCAATGTTATCCTTTATAAGGTGGGCCTCTGTCTGTGCTTCACTGATAAGCACTCTGTAGCAACATTTGACTTAGGAGGCTTGGAAAGAATAACAACTGACCGAAGATTTCAGATGGAAATATACAGTATATCAGTTTTCCGCTGTCTTGCGCTAGCAAGCAAAGCTGGAGTTAATGGGACGTGCCCAGGGCTAAGGGATGACTTGTTGAGGGCTGGCCTCAATGACTGCTTTATGCTCTAGTTTGTTATTTATCACGAGCAGCACTGAGAAAAATCACAATTATTTGGGTCACTGTGTTGAATCTGTTAAATCTCTCTCCATTGACCTATTCTCGTGGAAAAGAGGCAATTACTCAGCAGTAGCTTATAGTAGACTCACACTGAACGATTTTCTTCCCACAATACTTTGGAATTCTTGGAATGAACAAGGGATATGAGTTAAAGATATTTGGATATTTTTTGGATATTTGAGACCAATCCTAAACTATTGATACTCCAATGAGCATGTTCAATTGAATCTTCATATTTCTCTCTTCTTTCCAATGGTGCTACTGCAGGATGCAAAGCTGACCGTGACGCAGCTGACCTCTGCAAACAGCACGTCCTGTGTCCTGCTCTTTCAGTACCAGGTGAACGAGCAGGCCTGCTGGTGCTGGGAGACCGTCCTCGCCTCATGCAGTCTCTTCCTGGGTGTCTCGGAGGGGGCCCTCCCAGAGGGCAGTAAAGAAGGGTACGCATCCACCACCTGCTCCCTCCCCCCCCCAACCCCTCTCCTCCTCTCTCCCAACCACACATCTCCTTGTCCGCCTTTCCTTAGTTACATAACCAGGCTGCGCATGAATCGCTCTCCATAAACCAGTCTCTGAGTCATTGTCGTCATAACAACAAGACCTGACGTCCTTATCAAACAACAGGCTTAGCCATGCATCTGTAATTCGGGACACATCTGTTCCAAGTGGATGGGCTATGCAGGGACTTATGATCCCTGGCTGTTTCACTGCTGAATGTACTGAATTCAGTGTTAGGCTCACCTCATTCTTATCCTCTTCTGTTTTGCAGTCTCACCAGTCTCCTGGAGTTTGCCGAAGACAAGCTGAATGTTAGCCAAGTGTTTGTGTGGTTCAATAAGAACAGGGAGGACTTAAGTAAGTTATTTAATGTTGTCATAACATTATTGTGTTGTCATATGGCTTCAACATATAGGTCTATGTGCAAACATTAAAGGTATTTATTATTTATGCATGCAGCCTGTTAGCAATGGTAAATGAGTTTTGATCACCACATTTTTGGTTCTCCATGTGTTCCAGTGTGTCTAACCAAAACATTCTACTACATGGGCTTTGAGATGGTAAAGCCTGGTCATCCGCTGGTTCCATCTCAGCCTGACCTCCTCTTCATGGTCTACAACATTGAGCCCAGCCACTGTGGTGAAGAGTGAAGTCAACAGGATACGCACACAGCTCTCCAGTTTGGGCAATCTCCTTGTGTCCTCTAGCAAGCAGTCTTTAACTCAGTTGGAATTGAGCTCCGCTCGAGGGAAGTCTTTAGTAAGAGTTAAGTCATCATCCTATTAGCCGCGTTATGTTGACCAGTACTTCTTCTGTACTTCCTAGTATTCTTTGCCACGGCACTTCTGGTAACAGGGTCACTTGGTGCTAAAGCTGATGTTATTTTCCTTTGCAGTCAAAAGCATCTATGAATATGTATGTGTCTATCATGTCTCTTTAGTACATTGTTTGTACAATATTTCACCACTCCATCATGTGTAAATTGGTTCCATGCCAACAAGATACAACAGATGGGACAATGGTCAGGTGAGAAATATACTTACTGCAGACAAAGGAGAACTAATTCACAGGGAAAAAAAATAAAAAGTAGCACTTTATTACAGAGATAGTTTTATTTTCATCCAAAGCATTCTACTTTTTTTTTTACTTTAACTGCCTCTTTGGTAAAAGCAAGCTCTTCAGAACTATAGTTAACATAGTAATGTCCTACCTGAGCAATTGACCAAGATCATTGTTAGCCTCTTTGCTTTCAGACCTGCATGCACTTTCCTTCGCCTCAGTTCACTTAGATGTGAAGTTAATGAGTGATCTATTATATGTTGATGATAATTAATGTACAGTTTTCTTGTACATGTAAGAATGATAATCTCTGAACAGTTACAGACATGTTTGACTCCAGATGTTTTAAAAATAATAAACTGTAATCCTTTACTTGTTTTAGCAAGATGGACTCTGTTATTATAAAATGGACATGGACACATTCATCACTACCAGTCTCCCCACAGGAGACATCAGTCTAATTAATCCAAAATCACTGAAAACAGCTGTTATAAAGCCCCTTCTCAAGAAGTATAAGTATATATACTCTTTGATCCCGTGAGGGAAATTTGGTCTCTGCATTTATCCCAATCCGTGAATTAGTGAAACACACACAGCACACAGTGTACACACAGTGAGGTGAAGCACACACACTAATCCCAGCGCAGTGAGCTGCCTGCATCAACAGCGGCGCTTGGGGAGCAGTGAGGGGTTAGGTGCCTTGCTCAAGGGCACTTCAGCCGTGCCTACTGGTCGGGGTTTGAACCTGTAACCCTCCGGCTACAGGTCCGAAGTGCTAACCAGTAGGCCACGGCTGAATAACTTGGATGCCACCATGCTTAACAGGCCCATATTCAATCTGCCTTTTATTGGCATAAGTATTAAAAAAATGTCTTTAATTAACTAACCACCTTCCTATTTCAGTCAGGTTTTCAGGCAAATCACAGCACTGAAACAGCTATGCAAGATTTACATAATACATACATAATATACATTACATAATATACCCTCTACAAAGCCAATTTGATGGTAAACAAACTTGTAATAGGGGAATCGTTGACCTAGCATAGCCATAGAGCATAGCTGTAGTGGGTCGCAACTCGCAACCGAAAGAATCAGCAATACAACTTCAAGAATTGTCAACCGACAATTGTCAACCAACCTCTTGTGAGAATCATGAAACATAACCTTGTCAGTAGATCTAGCTCTTTGGAGATAGTTTTTGCCTGTTGTTAGTCATTTGTTAGTTGTTAGTACAATTCCACATTGGACACGGGCTCATAGCTCATCATCGTCTTGCTTTCCCCCTTGTTCTGTGATTGGTCTCCTATCTCAGGCGAAAATTTGCTCCATGGTCTCCAGGCTGCCTTAGCAGCGTGAATCAAATCGCGTGCAAGGCAGCAGGGGAACACCCAGGCTAGACTCTAGGGGGAGCTCGCCAAAAATACCTGAAACTGCATAGTATAACTTTAAGGTTTTAAATGACATACGCCCCAATGAATACAGATGCAGGCAAAACATCAGTCCTAGCGTAGAATAAAAGAGTTTCTTTGTTGCCATCAGCAACTGTACCTCAACACCAATGTCCTTGACCTGTGGTGTTCCCCAGGGGCCAATATCAGGGCCACTATTATTTAACCTCTATATGCTCCCACTTGGACAAATCATCAAGAACAATTTGATCTCCTATCAGAGCTATGCCGATGACACCCAACTTTACTTAGCTCTGTTGCCTAATGACTATGGTCCCCTTGAATCTCTGTCAGTGTATTGACAAGATCAATAACTGGATGTCTCAAATCAGCAGAACAAAGAAAAAACTGATTTAAGGTTGCCACTCTCCTTTAGCCTAGAAATCTAGATGCGCCCCTAGCGGAATTACATTTGCTGCCAGGGCTAGTCTAGCAACTCTCCGTTGGCTTGTGAGCTCCAGAAATCGAAACTCAATCAGGCCAATGAAATCGTGTATAGAGTCGTTAGGTGGGCTTAACATAATGATTGATGGCAGAGTTGCAACGGTTTGGCTTGAATTCCCTGCTACTTGAAAACAATTAAGATGGATGTTGCTGTTGGCGAACAGTGTGACACGAGTTAAGCTTTTGTTGGCTAACGTTTAAACTAGCCAAGTACCACCGCTGGTGGGAAACGCATGGGACTCATAGCGCTGCTGCTGTCCTATTGCGTGCAGAGGGAATTTGAAAGACAACTGATTATCCCGCCCCTCGGACTGAGTACTGCGAACGGTGAGTGCCCAGACCCTACATTTTAATTACATTTTTAACTACATTTTAATAATTTTAAAATTCCCTCCCACACATGCGATAATTAGTGGGGGGGGCCTTAATACATCTGGGCCCAGGGGCCCGAAAGTTCATAATCCGTCCATGATCATCATGGTCATGCGATCATTGAGGGCGAAGAGTGTCCAGCGCTCCACGCTCAACTTGTTTACCATTATGAGTGCACCATCCGTGTAGCCTACTTGCAGCGCACTTTGTTGTCAAAATTATTAGTGTGAATGCACTCATGTGAATGAATACACAGTGCTAGTGACGACCTAGTGACCATCCAAAGGATTTACATCTTATTATTGTGTATAAAAAAAATATTACATTAAAAAGGAAAAATGGTTGTGCTTTTGATTTTTGAATATTTTTAAAAACAGTATAGTTCTCTACTTCAACTCAGTTAGCATTTTGACTTTGCAACTTTCACTTGTATTGGAGTAATATTTGACAAACTTTTTTTTTATTCTCCCGAGACGCTAGCTACTTAAGGTAGTTCGCTCATTATCTCAGATCAGTGAAGAACTACCAGAGAAAACGTTGGGGAGAAAACTCAAACAAGTTAATGTTAGACTTACCAGGGTTCTCAAGTCTCGAGACACACGCAATTCAACAAGTTCACACGCTCACACGCCACACCTTGCATTTCTCACGCAGAAATATTACTAGGGATGTCAAGGTATCTGCAAAATTAGTAGAGGAGGCGCAGGGATACGAGAGGATTTCTCGCAGGGTTCAGAACTAGCGCACCACTCACCAGCCAAATCAAAAATAAATAGCCACCGACATCCAATCAAAAAATAGTATGCTATTCGTTGTATCCGGGTAAAATTGCAAAATAGCACATCCCCTCCCTACAACCACGTCGTTATGCTTGTGTGGGGTTACACGTTTAAGATTTCAAAACTGCACTCTTTTTATTCAGAAATTCAACTGTCATTTTGTAAACCAGCCTACTTATGGCACTTTCTTTAGGCCTACAGGGTGTGTAAATCAATCCTTTTCACGAACATTTGGCCTAGCCTACTTTATGGCAAAATTATTTCTTATCTATAAACTAAACTAAACTGTCGGTCATTAAGAAAACATAATGATTGTGTCGTTATAGCTTTTTGTAACCCAGACATCAGCAACGTTCATTTTACACGACCAATCACTCTCGTGGCTGCACTTTCCCTGTCGTCACGGCTGCAACTTTCTCACTCTGCTTTTTAGCGCCGTGTTCATCAGGTCCCGGGACACCCGTCTGAGCCTCCATGGACCATGTCAACAATGAATGAAAATTAGCTTATTATTGCATTGCATGTAAATGCAATGGACTATTATCACTGTTCTTCTTATCATTTTTTATTATGACTGCCGCTAGCGAAGGATTGTCAATTGAAGTTTTTTTTTTTTTTTTTCGTCATCTACTTCCTGAATTTTTGGTCAACGATACCCGGGACACCGAACCACCGGGGCACATGAAATTTGGTGGGTATGAGCCCCACTAGACTGCTGGGCCCCCCGAATCTTTTATGGTCACTCATTTTTGATTTGCACCCCCCCCAAATGCAATATTATTTTGCTTTAATCGCCCCTATCTTCAGTTAAGATGTTCAGAACTGCACCAAATTGTATGTGTATGGTTGACCTGACATTCCCTGGGGGTATGCCAAGTTTCGTAGAATTTCATCCATGGGGGGGGGTCTAAAAAAAATTAGGTTATGTGTACATTTAGTGACTGTACAGTCATTGGCCTGTAGATGGCGGTGCACACATATACACATGCACACACACACAGGCACCCACATACTATCGGTATTAGAACTGCCAATACATAATTACAAATTCAGTAGGATTAAAAGAAAGCCAAAATAAATATTCATCATCATCATTATGGCTGCATTTCCAGTATTGGCGATAAGTAGTCGTTTGTCCACTAGATGGCGCATTGTTGCAGTGAGACGTAATTTTGTTGGAAGTTAAAAGTGGGTTGGAAAAACAATGGACGCTTCCTACAAGGACTGTAGTTTACCGCAGAGAACGTCTAATAAGGATAGGACTATGTTCACATGAAATGTAATTCCCATTTCTTCTTGAAGCCGAAATAAATCTGAGGATGTTTATCGGACATGCTTGGTTTTTACTGCAGGTACGTTAATCTTATAATATCATAGGTAATGTTACCATTAGTTGGTTGAGTGATGGAGGCCAATTTGATTGATTGCATTTGTAGAAAACTATAAATGTGGTTATACCAAGCAAATTGATCGATAGCAGCACTGTAATTGTATCTTTCGACTGTCATTTGTTGCACGTGCTACAAAAATCATTCTGTGCAATGGAAGATTTACCAACGTTACACCGGTCTGATACAGTTTTGCCTATACATGCGTGAGACTGAGACGCCTGTTTATTTTGTTTTAAGTGCGTGCAGGGTGTGAGAGGGGAATCGATGTGCTTTGATTCCAGCTTGGTAGTTGTAGTCTGTGAAATTAAAAAGCACGTGTGTGTGAAGTATCCAAACAATGACACCTTCATTTCATTATGGCTGCTTTAGCAACACACCTTAAGCTACTGTGTAGTGGGTCCCATTTAGAAGTGGCTACTTCATTCGCGCTTTCCTTGACTCATGGAGCTGCGTGAATTTTATTACAACTTTTCGCCATGAGATGGCAGTTTAAGTCCGCTTGATACTGTAAGGCGTAAGCCATTGGTTTCCAAAGGAGATTTTATTTGTGTCGCCAGCATAGCCTATTGACAATTTATGTTGTAAATAGGCCTACCTTATAAGCCTACCTGTAGCTTAGGGAAGCTAACAGCTTTCTATTAGGATCTAGTTTGTTAGTTACAGTTTTGTCATAACTCCCTGATGCATTTTTGCATTTAGAATAGCCAGAGCGTGGATATCTCAATCGGAAAATTAAACAATATCGGGTGCCTATGATCTGCCCGCTATTTATTTTTTGATTTCTTAAAAGATTGAGCTTGGTCTGGTGAAAGCCAGACTAGCCATGGACCTCAGTTACACAATGCAAGGGAACATGAATCAGCCTATATTTGCACGAACAATAACGGACAACAGCGATCAACTTTGGCCCGTTAAAATGTGTATGAACAGTCTAGCGACGCATTTCATCAAGGCCCATTTGGACATGTCAGTTATTTGCGCCACTGGTTAGATGTAAAACAGCATTTCGTTTCAGACTACTGTTACTTAATTTGTGCATTAACAATAACGTTTCAGACTACTGTTACTTAATTTGTGCATTGACAATAAAGTATTACATGAACTAAAGGATGACTAAAATCTTATGTAGAAGAAGAAACATTCACAAAAAATCCATCCATCCAAAAATGACCTTTGTTTTTGATAGCTGTTGAAAACGGCATGGAACTGACAGAGATGTTTTTGTTTATAAATAAATAATTAAATAAATAAATAAATAACATTATGCTTATACCTTTTGCTTTTCAATGTAGCCTACAGGTGTAAGTGACCTTTCATCAGTCCAGTTGCAATAGATGAACTGTGATGAACTGCCCTATTTGTGATTGTTTAGAGATTTTAAAGGTTTTATAACAATGCTACATCTTCTTTGGCTATTCTACAATCTATTCACCTTTTCAGCACCAGTAGGCTACTTTCTGTGCAGCCACACACACACACTCAGGCATGCCAAACAAGCACAAAAGTTTCAAGAGTGGGCGATGGAGTAAAATATGGAGACAAATTGAAGTGTGATTTATTTTCGCGGAACGGATGTACAGGACTGAGCAGCGTTCATATTTTGTACCTCTATGCGGTACATCTAGTTATTCTTCTTCCGACCAAATTTGACTATAACACCTCAACACATGATAGGTCAATAACACTAAAACCACTGAACCGTTTGACGTCATTCAAACACTCCTACAAAGGTCTTGTAACGGACAATTGTACAATGTATTTTTTACATTTGTGAACTTTATACTTTTTAAGATATTTACGATAAAAGAGCAATAAATTCCCATTGAGTTAACATTGACCGCCTTGGCGGCAACTTTTAGCATTATGACGTGACCTGCACCTGAAAGCAATCAACAGCTGGTCTGGTGCAATCTTTCTACCACTGGAGCTGTGAATCTTCTGAACGTTTTGGCCTGCCGTGATACTTTACTTGCTCGTAAAACTCTCCTCCAGAGGCACATTTCTCTAACTACAGACAAGGTAAGTGGTCCGATTTTTGGTATTTGACTCATTTATGTCGTCAAACATTATGTTATGTAGCATTCTATACTATAAGCTATGTATGAAATGATAGGTCACAAGTAGCCAAACTCAGTAGTTCTAACGTTAGGGGAATAGTTTAACGTTAGCACTTATCCTATCCGTTGATATTTATTATGTAAGGAAAGTTATGAAACCCACCTAATCAACGTTAATAAGTCGTCACTTTAAATTGACCGATTAGCTGTAGGTTTCGATAACGTTAGCTAACGACAATCAAACCTAACGTCGCTCCCAGCTAAGCACTGACATTAACGTTACATTTGCTCACTAACCAGTAGCGTTTTAACTAACGTTATACTATCTGGCTCTTGATAACCTGTGGAAAGGGACCTGATGAAAACCTTACTGTTTGGAAACGGACCATATGACCAAAGTATTGTTAAAACACACTACAGAAGTTGAGGTATAACGTTTGTGCTGTCAGCATAGCTACAGAGTAGCCTATGTTAACTTGGCCTAGGCTACTCATTTCTGCATTATTCTGGCCTATAAATTAAAGCTTCCCAGTTGTTGTAGGTTACATCCTAAAGTAGGCCTACATCGTAATCTGTAGAAAAAATGTGGATAACAGACCTAGCAAGCTGTAAGATATAGTGTAGTTGGTTATCAAGATGCTTAATATCAGAATGGTCCATCCTTAAGACTCAGTTTATGATTATTAACAACACACCCTTTGCCTACAAAGTGTTCTAAGCTGTTTACTTTAAACTGTTTGGCTATCAACTATCCTTAAACAGAAATTAATAAAACACAAAATGTTGCTTTGTTTGCAGTGAAATACTATAGGCTAGTATATTTAACTACCATTACAGATTTATGGTGCAACAACCTCACTTAAATATCTAAGTTGTATTGAACAATTGTACACATTCCATGTTTTTGGTATAACTCTAACTTGTTTGCTTTTGTCTTTTAGGGACCAGACCAGTGTGGTGATGACCGTGTATTACATTACATGTGTGCCTGTCTGTGTGCACATTCTGCCAACCATACATCGCTGACATTAACACTAACATTAATTCCTAAAAACATGTGACCATATCTCAACATATCTGCACATACCTTTGAACTATAGACGTAGATCTGAGATCTACACTGAGACATTCTGAGTATTATATTGTTGCAGGAGGACTATGCCGACAACTATATGAAGCATGCATACATTTGAATCATACCTGTGCTGTGACATCTGTGAAATTTAGCTGTGCTGTTAGACCTCTGTTTTTAGACCTGAGCTGTGCTGTGTGAAAATTAAGATTCTAACCTAAGTTCTGTCTAAAACTGATCATCTGAAGGGCTAAATCTTGTTCTTCAGTCTATATCACCATCAAAAGTGACCTATTTATTACAATTAACTGAGACCTCTAGCTCTTGCTGCCATTTCAGAATTACCACTGATAAATAGATCAGTATTAGGATAATATGATTGGCATTATCAAGTTCTGTATACACACACACACAACTGTGATTTTTTTTTTTTTTTTTTACTTCAAGCTTACGTTGATTGTTAAGTGTTCATTAGTGTATTCTGAGTATCATTCTGCTGTATTAAAACAAAGAATGTTGATCCATATTGAATTAACAATTTATTTTTACTGTCATATACTCTAAGCTAACATCTAATCAAGTAAGTGGTTTTCAAGAATACTGGACACATCTATGTAATCTGAATAATCATACTGTAAGTAATGTAATGTTATACACAGCAGCTTTTTTGCATTTACATGCAATGGTAATTCCCTGGAATTGCATTTTCTAGTTAACGAGTGTTATCAATTTGAGCATGCTACACGTTTTTTTCTAAAGATGGCCTACAGGACTGCTGCAGACAATGACCTGCCAACCACAATAATGTAATAGCAACCCAAGATATGAACTTGCTGTCCTTATAATAATAATAATAATAAATAAAATATTTGTCTCAATCAGTACGTATACATCTCGTAAATTGGTGAGCCATAGAATATCCCAGCGTCACGATTATTTATATTTCAAGATTCCAATCTATCCCACAAATTTTGTGTTTTTATGTCACCAGGAAGCATGTCAGTAGAAATAACTTTTTAATTTAATGGTTTCCCTTGATAAGGCTGACATAAGAGACATAAGCTATGCATTATAATTTCCCAGATGGGTAGAACAAGATATAGGATGTATAGATTACAATGACAAATTCAAGGATAGACTAGCTGTGTTACACTCTAAACATGAAATTCAACAAATGTTGTGTTTTTAACACATTCAACACATCAAATCAGTTCTCTTTGGGACAACACAACTTGTGTTAATGGTGACACAGTTGATGTGTAAGCATACTGACACATAAGTTGTGTCAATATAGTGACACAAGGATGTGTAATAATGTGTCATTTTAACACAGTTATGTGTTACGTGTGAAAATGCTATTTACACATTAGTGTGCTCGGAATTCCAGTTATCCAACACAATTATGTGTCATTCCACAAGGTTAATCAATACGAATAAAGATGAAGATCCAAGTTGAAAAATACTTTGGAATGTTTATTTTTCATATGTCAAATGCAATTTCAATTCCCGGCTTCCACCGTTGCCCTTGAGCAAGACACTTAACCCCAAGTTGCTCCGGGGACAATGTGATCCCTTGTAAGTCACTTTGGTCAAGAAGTGTCTGCTAAATGTAATGTAAACTGTTTGCTTTTGTTTATGTAAAGCACATTGAATGAGCTCTGTGTATGAAATGCGCTATAAATAAACTTGACTTGAACTTGAATAATTAGTCTGTTTTCTACCTGATGAAAGAGAGGAAAAAACAATTAGGTATCTACCTGAAGATCTTCTGTTGTGAAGAGCTCAAACAGTCTCTTACATACCTGTATGAGGTCACTGAAGTTACCATCTAATACTAAGATATTAAAGACATACAATATTAAATTGTCTCACTCTAATCCATAATGTTAACAGCTTAATTCTTAATACCAACTTCCAGGTTTTGCCTGAAATTGCACAGCGCCTGCTTAAGAGGGCATTGTTCCCACCTCTTTTGGGGCCTACCATCAAATGTTTGACATATAGAAACTTGAGATCCTGTAGTTTTTGTAGGAAACAGTCAGAATAAATGTGTGATGTACTGACAGAGGTACAGAGGCTAGAATATAGTTTTTCCTTTCTGCCGGATTACAAGCATCTCTGAACTGACATTTCAGCCCTCTAGGTCACTTGATGACTTAGAAACACAACTGAGACCTAGCACAAGGTCTTGTGAAGCTGTGTTCAAAAGTAGGTCAATATAGAATGAAAATATGAGTACTATAGACCATTATTTGCCAAGGTATGCTCATGCGTTTTGTAAAACTCCCCATAGGACATTTTTAGTTATACAAAATGCATACTGACAATCAAATGCTTACTGTCTATGAACCCCTTTGTGTAGAAGCATTATCTTGGTCTCAAGTGAAGGGTAACACTTTGAAGTTTCATGCTTGCATTTGAATTGTACTTCAGGGGTTCTGATATGAAATGACTACACTAAATATGGAATAATTACACAAAAATATCAATCTTTTCCATTTCTATTTCAATTCAATTGGTGTGTATAAGATTGACTATACATCTGTACAATTAATATTGGATAAAATAACATTATTCAATTTATATGGATTCCTGTGAATATTTCAAGACCCAATATGCTATATCTAGCATATTGCTAAGGATATACACTGCAGCTAGAAGGTAGGGAAGCACCAAAAGCAGAGGAGGGAATTTCTGATTAAATTTAAGTGAGACATATGAAGATTAATCTGACTATGTAAAGCACTACACATATTTTACATGAAAAACATGTATCGATTCCCAAGAGTCCAAGCTTTCAAATGATGTATAATATGACTATGCTACATAACGATCTGACGTATAAAAATGATTTAGATGTTGGGGGGTGGTAAACGTCCCGCCGGCGGGACACTGCAGATGAAGTGGTTTTAAAGATGAGACATTTATTAAAGATTTACACACTGACAACCACATAAACATTTCTTCCTTGATAAATATAAAGTTCCTAATTGCAATGTCTTGGCATTGAGTGTGGATTCCTATCTGGGCTTTTGTGTACAGACATTGAGATATAGTGCCATCTAGTGGAAGAGATTGTAAACTACCGTAGATGTAGTAGACTGACCTCAGAGAATCCATCTTGGTGGATGTAGTCAACTGATACTATGGTAGGACTGACAATTCAAAGTGGATAATATTGGGCCAAGATAAAGAATAACGCTAAGATGTATATTTGTGTCTTTACAAAAATATGGGATCTACTAAAGGGCATCAAAGACATTTGGGGTGCAGTCTGCAACACCTTAATGAAAAAAATACCGCCTCAGGATTAAATGCACCGTCTTAACATCGATCTACCAGTCAGATACACAAATGTAATCATAACTGCAAAAGCTCTGAAAACTTTTTTTGCAGAGCTCATCTTGCCCACCTACAGTGGTCACATTAAAAAAAGGTGGCATTACTTAAGAGATTTGAAGAACATTTTATTCAATTTGATAAACTTTTTTCCCACAGAAGTCATATAACTACAGCTGCTTGCCGTTTTGTATCTTGTATCTCTTATTTGTCTCGTGTCTCCAGCTTGAACGGATGTTAAATCACTGAAGGGACTGGACTGAAGCTCTTCACATGCACCTGGGTTGAAGACGGATACAGGCGACTGAATTTTATTTCTAGTTTATAAATCACATTGCTCTGCATGACAGCAGCTGATACAAAGCTTAATGACAATCACTTCAATTTTATACACATTGTCTTCGGTTCCAATCTTTTAAAATATAATAGAAAGAAAAAAAAAAAAGTAAAAATCTACAAAGAAAATAAAGTGGTAAAAATCAAGCACAGATACATACAAATAAACCTAAAAATGTGATGGTGTGAGTCCCATGATGTTTTTGAAGGACGTCTTTACTTTTGTTTTTAAGTCTTCTGGGTTTCTCTCTTTAGCCACAGAATCTCTGGAGGTCAAAAAATGTCCCAGCACAAAACTGCATTTGTGGTTAATTTAAATGAACTTGCGTAAATACTATGACAACAAAGGATGAGTTACACACCACACCAGAGAGAAATGACCTTTTGATCCTTTGTGTGTGTTTGGGAGGGGTTGCCTCTAGATGTGCTGAGTACATGTGGGAACAGTGTGAGATGGGGGGAGGGGGGGGGGCATAGGGACGGGGGATGTTTGGGCTGTGCGTTTACTACAGGTGGGTGTTTGAGTGGGGAAGGGGGGCAGGACAGAAGGATGCGTCATTTTGTGTTTAAGGCAAACCCCTGATCAGATCAGAACCACGCCCTTTCAATTTGTTGTGCAACTGGTACACTGCTTCCCCATGTTCCCCGCTCCTGGTGCCAAGTTGGGCCCGAGTTGTGCCGGGATGGGCAGTCCTACTGGTGGGCACACTGGACACCGGGGCCATGGTGGCCACCTTCCTCATCTGAGCTGTCGTTATAGGCTTCGCGGCGGTGTCCACCAGACGAGCTCTGGCTGTTGTCGTAATCCTGTAGGTCCACCTCCTCGGCATCGGCCGAGATGACCGGTGGGTCAGCTCTGGTGGGGAGCAGGTCCTCCAGCTCCTGTACACAGATTCATTCAATGCACAAAGGAAAAAATATACCATTTAGCCAAATGTGTAAACATCACCATTTCAAACCTGTGCATTACAAAGAACAGGGTTACAATACTATATTGACAGAGACTACACAGAACTTCATGAGTTTCATGTTTCAATACTGGACTGCTAAGTGGACCTTGGAGAATTGTCTCACTGGAATCCCAATTTGCAAAGCATACAGAACTACACAATCATATCATTCATAATTAACTAGGCCAACCAACTGTGCAGGTCAGTGTGTACGTGCACTACCCAGCTGGATATTAGCCAGTTCATTTCAGCTATACAATTATACTGCATGAAGAATTTAGGAGCCATGGACTAACTGCATTTCACTTGGACAATTCATAGGCAGAGATACAGTAAAAAGTAGATCTTAGCTACATTTACAGGATGCTAAGATTGGCCAATGTAATTAAATAAGTTAAAGGCAACCTCCAGTGAAAATAACATTTTTAACCTTGTTAACATGTCTATATAATGTTTGCTATGTTTTACAAGACATATCATGAGCGAAATAAACAGTCAATGTCATTGCCGAGGATTTCTACTTTAGATCTACGGTCAACCAAATCACAGCCTCAGAATGCAAATTCAAACTACAGTCTTTCAAGGCCTCATTAGGGTACTGAACTAATCCTGAGTGCTTGGGGGTGGGACAATTCTTCATCAAGACCCAAGCATACACCTCTTCACAGCTCACGTCACAGAAAAGGTGTGCGCATGTCGGGGTCAGAAAGTTTTCCATTCCATTGAATTGTGTGCGTGTGCTGGGCTTGTCAACCAGATAGCCATATATGCCGGCTAATTAACCTCTGGCCACTTGCTAACGTCATCTACCCATTCTGTTATCAGCTCAGGATCTGGCAGACAATCACCATTAGCTACGACTAATTTATTAAGGTACGGTGTGCCCTTGGGTAACAATGACTGCGTACCTTGACAGCTCAACATTCTGGTCTATTAAGGGTATTATAGACCTTGGCAGTTGACAGAAAACAATAGTCTTTTCTAACCAAGAATATATGATTGAAATTAACATGGTAGATTTTTACTCATTACTGCGATTTCAATGAAGATCTTTCCTAACAACATTTTAATCTCTTTTTTAAATCTAATTGTTTTCCCTCAAAATTGTAGCTGGCTCATTGTGGTTTACAACTAATCCAATTAATCCAACCCATTTCCTCAGATTTAGTAACATCCACTGCCAGCCCATCCAGCACTGGAGGAATCATGCATCAGTCAGCCGTCACTTACCGTGAGCTTCTCTGGGCTAATCCAGTTGTTCTCTGGGAACTGCACATCAAACTTGATGTAAAGATCTCCCTTCTCAAAGGGGTTGCGGTACTGTGGCATGCCCTCTCCCCTCACCACCCTGATCGAGCCTGCGGAGCACACAACAAGTCAGCATCACCAGAACACGCAAGACTACCCCACCATCATCAGAACAACATACCCCACTACAACATACACAATGCTAGAACACTTTTAGACAAATGACGAATGGCTGTAAAGGGCATAATTTCTGAGGGCCTCTCACCTGGCTCAATAACTTTTCCAGCAGGGTACTTCACCACAATCTGTCTGCCATCTAGATGTTTCAGTGTAAACTGGAATCCACAAAGTGCTTCAACTAAACCAATTTTGTGAACCATGTGTAGGTCGCTGCCATCTCTCTTGTAGGTCTGAAATGAGAATACATTTGATAAATGAATGGGAATCATTTCCTCACATGCATGTACAGACAAATCTTTCAATTGAAAAAAAAAAAAAAAAAAAAACAAGTAATTAAGCAATTAAGTAATATGGTGGCAGGGTTAGTGTTTAAGAACCATCATTAAAGTCTACACCATCTACTGTTCAGTCAGTGCCCTATCCACCACTAGGAAAGTCATGCTGACAGCAGGCAGTAAGGCTCGGTGTCATCAGCATGTGTCTGCTAGCCTGGCTGTTCTGAGGGGCCGTCATCTCATCTCAAGGGGCAGTCTGGTCCTGGAGCTGACATAACTGAGCAGGGAGCGCTGTGGACTCCGTGGTCTGGGTGAGAGTGGCCAGATGGTGGCCACACTGAGAGGAAATCAGTGCACAGGGCTGGAGTGCCCTACAGGGTGCTCATGACACGCAGTCATGGCAAGCTGCTGCACTGGCCCTTAAAGATTTAAGGCCCAACCACAGGATTCATTACAGAGATGGCTGACAGGTGATGGAAAACTCAACTGTGTTAATAGGATAAGATAAGGCAACAATATAGCTAATGGTATAACAATATATACCAATCCCCCCCCCCCCACCCACCCACCCACACAAAAACACAAACACAAACACACACCAAACAATTCAATTAATTGATTTAGCACTGAGGCTTCTCAGAAACATTGAATAATTACCTCGTGTTCTTTCTCCTGCAGGACGAGGACGATGTCTCCTGGCTCCACTCCAGGTGCCTGGTCTGCCTCACCTCCGAAGGTGATCTTCTGCCCGTGCTTCATGCCTTTGTCCACGTGGACCTCAAGGATCTTCACCTCCTTCACCACCTTCTTGCCTTCACATTTTTTACAGCGGTCCTTCTCACTGATCACCTCACCTTCAAGCAAACAGGCCAAAGATTATAATACATTATATTCAATATTCACCAATCACTCTGTGTTTCTATACAACTCATTGTTTTGTACACAGTGGCTTACCTTCGCCGTTGCAGTCAGTGCAGACGGACTGCATCTGTTGGACCATCCCAGGAGCCAGCTGTCTGATCATGATGCGCATACCACGCCCTCTGCAGGCCGTACACTTCTGGACAGCACCGGTCTTCCCGCCCTGGCTGCAGGCAGACACATCAAAAGCCACACATCAAAAACCAGTCAGTGTGAGAAGAGAGCAAAAACACAGAGCTGATGAGAGTGGAGGGATGGAAGAGTTACTAAAGGGCTGGAGTTCATCCACTTTGAAAATAATCTGACACAACCGGTTTATTTAACTGCACCGCAGAAGGGAAACACTTATTAACACATACTTGGCTGTCATCTTGCATCTGAACTACTGCCATTTTTAAAAAAAAAAACAAAACAAAAAAAAAAAAACTACTGCTTCTGGGACAAAGCAGTCAGAGAGGGCGGCAAGGGAGCAGATGTGCATCATCAATGAACACTAAAGAAAACCAACAAATAATACTGACCACTATAGCTTTTCCAACTTATGCACAGCACCATCATGCAGACTGAGAAAAATTCCAAATTGCTTGAAGACTTATCAATTTTAATCTCAAGCAGTCAGTTAAAGCCAGGGGGGGGTCGGGATTTGGAGGGTTAGCCAATTAGCATGGTATTTGGCCACCGACATATTTTTTAAAACATGGCGTTCCATGGTTGCCACTTCCGGTGTTCTGTCAAACTGGGCTACCTGTCGAGTTATGCTACCACGGAAGCGCAGTGGAAAAGAAAACTCACAATCTACTGTTAGAAGTACACTTACTGAAATGTTGTGCTACCTCAACGTACAATATTTAATAGTTCACGTCTGTCAATCGAAATCGCTACGCTAAAAGAAACAAAACAAAAGAAAATATTACAAAAAAACGACACATTCAGATTTGTTTATTTCACCTCTCCATTTTGAAATACGTGTTCCATAGTGCTGTCATGTAGCACCTGAAATTATTCTATCAAACATTTAATAGTGTGTTGATGGTAGAAGCATTTTAGCTTGCAGAACAGCGCCATATTCATCAAAAATGCTATTGTTTTGCGCTACGGTAGCTCATCTCGACAAGGTAGCATAAATCGACAGAACACCGGCATACTTGACTTAACTGCATGGTTTAGGCTGTGTTATACCAGGCTTTGTGGTAACTAGAAGAAATAAAACTAATACCAATGCTCAGGCTGCCAGCCTAGGTAGCGTCAATTGAATAGAAAAGTTTCTGATCGTGACAGCAGTTAAAGGATCTTAAAATGCCTAGTTGCTCGAACCACAATACACCCGTGGAGTGTGGGATTCTATAGGTAAATTTAATTTGCATTGGCTTCATTTCATCAGCCTGCAAGTGTAGGTTTAACAAGCTGCAAATTTTCACACTTGGTGCAGTAAAAACTATTATCACATATGAACATCACATTATAGCCCAAGACTTCGAGACACGGGGCAGACTTCCAGCACCATCCCCAAAATGTTATCCCAACCAATGAAAAAAACCTGTGCCTATAACGAGGGTAGGTGAGGTACGTTCGCAAACAACTTCTCTAAAAGAATATCCAATCTTCATCAACAACATACCGTTGTATCATACGTTGTCTCTGTCTAACATGGAACTTAATGAACTAATCCTAGCTGGTGCCAGAGACGAGCACCCATGAAATGGCATTTTCATAAGGATGGTTGCGGTCCATTTCAAACTTTTTTGGCTGAAGTAGCTAGCCAAAATGTATGGGGGCAGGACTTAGTCACTCTCCAGTTATAATAATACCTGCATGGTAAAAGCAGCACTAAACAAGAATTGCTCTCATTGTCCCCCTACAGTTGAGAAGCGCAATAATAAATATGCATCCTTTGCAACAAAGTATGAAGATAACTCCAATATAATATAGGAGGAAACCGACAGCAGTCTGTAGAAAAAGATCTTTGAATTCCTTTTTGGTTTTTTTTTGGGGGGGGGGGGTCCTACCCAAAACTAGAAAGTTGCTAGGTCGGCAACTGCCTACAGAGGGCCACTAAGACATTGGCAGGAGTATCGTTTGTCATGTTATGAGGTTCTGTGCCAATAAAATGATTTTGGAAACGTAATGTTAACGCGTCAAAAACTGTTAAGGGTGCCTATAAATACATCTTTCTGTTCTGTCATTTTACTAGGGCTGTAACGATATGCGATTCAAACCGAAATCGCGACACTTATATCCACGATACTGTGTTGCGGTGTGAAAAGGCAGAACCGCGACACACCCTTTCTAGTGTTTCACGCAGTGCTTTGCAGCTTATGTGGGCGCATAAGCAACACACATCTCCCGCTTTACTTGCCGGTAGCCTACGTTGTCCAAAAATAAATAAATAAATAAATAAATAAATAAATAATAATTTCATACCTCTCTGTTGCTTTCATTGTAGACTATACATGTGTTCAACTTTACCTATTAGTATAGAAGTAAACCCCCTCTCCTTGCCCAGCTCTCTCTCGCTCTCCCTCCCTCTCCTGCTCAATGAACATGCGCGACTTGGCCAACACAATCCAAATAATTAGGACGCATAGAAGACGACTAGCTAAATTACTATTAAATCTGCTTAGCATCATTAGCATGCTGCACATATTTGTTTAAAACGCTTGTATTCAAGTTGACTGATCATCTCAATACCAACGTTTCCCAAAAGGGCCTGTCCCTAAAACACACATGGGAAAATTGAACAGTCCAATCAGTAGCCTAGACTATGATAAGCTAGCCAACTATGCTACTGTTGGCAATATTTCCAGGCTTCAACCAGACAGCTGAATTAAAGAGGTAGAGTTGTAATAAAAATAGCAGGCCTAGGCTATAGACCAATCTGTATAAAGTGTGCAGTCATAAATATCAGACATGCAGTAATATCTTTTTATATACAGATTCAGGGTTTCCCGCAGGAAATGTGTTAGTCAAGGTGGTAGGTTGTCCGACGGGGGGGGGGGGGGGGAGGTGGGGGGGGGGGGGGTTGACTGTGGAACTTTGAGAACCACCGATGGGCTGCTAAGAAAGGCTCTGTTGTAGTTTATAGATGATAGCCTACACATACAAAAGTAATTTATGTCAACTAAACCTCTTATCAGTGTAGATTATTTATGGGTATCCTCATTTATTGTGATGTCCAAATTCGATGATGGTGTTTGTTTCACACAGTGCCGGTTCAGACCTCCATGGGGCCCTAAGCAAAATCCTGCTAAGGGGCCCTCCAACCTGAACTCTGAGCGCCAAATTGTAACCATTTTTTTGACTGTCGCATTTGACACCTCAGTGCTCCCAATTCAATCATCCCACCCCATCTAGGATTTCTACGGAAAGTACCAAATATAGTGTTTTTCCCCTTAAAGGACTAGGAGAAATAAAAATAATTGTGTGTGAATCACCTTCACAGCTATAAATGCCCAGTTTTAGGTTCTGGGCTGCTTGCTTTTGATGCTTGCTGTACATATCCCATTACAAAAAATAACTGCAGTTTTTTTCAAAGTACAGTTCAGTTACACTACCGTAGGCTATACTGCAGTAGCCTAGTATTTTCATGTCCAAAATACTGCATTTCTGCAGTAAAATACAGTACTATATGCAGTACAATGCTGTTTTGTTGTGTCCAAAATACATTTCCTGCATAAGAACTGCAAAAATTTCCTCCAAAACTGCAGTTTTCATACTCCGATATCTGCAGTTTGACACTTGAAGTAAGCTAATGTAGTTTTTTTTTTATTTATTTATTTATTTATTTATTTTTTAAAGTAAAAAGCCAGCTTGTAGCCTACTGGCTGAGGCTGACTATTCTTCACCTGTGTCAGTAGGCTATACTTGCCAAAGACATAGGATAGGCTACTGAGCTGGCTCCCCCTGATTCCCTTCAATATTTTTTATATAATATAATAATCATTTTAATACTTCATGTAGGCCTAATTTACGTTGTGCATCTATTGCCCAGTATGCACAGCAAATCAACACATTAGCCTACAACATAACGCAGCCTATGCCAAATGGAAAGTAGCCTAATCTAAACCAACTAAAGCTTGACTGAAATTATTGTAAAACCATTTACATCTTTTAAAAATGTATTGGACGAGTGAAATCACCGATTAGTTTCAACTGATCGTGTTTCTGCAAAAAAAAAAAAAAGCTAGTTTCATCCCCAGCTGCACGTTATTATGAACGCATTTAAAGACGCGGTTATATATAAATGTAGCCAGTCGCCCGCATTTAAAAAACGGAATATGCGATTATATTTCACAACTTCGCGATGTAGCCTACTGTGACATGGGAAAGGCTGGCAAGCAAGCCGCAGACAGATCAGAGGATTCACTGCCCGTAGGCCTAATAGGACAGCAACACGCGCTGGAGAGATATAGGCTACTGTATGCTGACATCAAACCATTGAACTAACACAAGTTTACCCGACTGTAGTTCCCGCTGTTCATTCTCGTGAAGTTTCTTCTTACGTTTCTCATGCCCTGAATGGTAATTCGGTTTCATGTTCACCTTCTTAATGTAGTCCATGAGACACTGTCGCTATAACTGTATACCTGTCTGTCACTAGCTTGACTAACTGAAAGGGAGACGATGGAGGGGGCCTTCATTTACTTGCGGGGACCTACGCAACTTGCGTAGTGTGCGTATAGGGAGAACCGGTCCTGGCAAAGCCTCATCATAGGCATGTTACATTCATGACATGAAAAGTGAAACTTATAGAACGAAAATGACAAATTACGCGGTCGGCTAAACATTTTAAACGTTTAAATTAAAACACAAATTGAAGCAACAACTTGACCATTGGACAATCCTACCACAAAACCTTTCTATAGGCCTGCAAAGTTTATGACATAAAAAGTGGAATATGAACGCATTTCATCACACCTGACAAGTAAACGGAGCTGTGGCTGTTCGCGATTTGACTGATTCTGAGAGCTAGCGGGATATTTGCGCGGCTCCTCCTGCGACTGTGAACAACAAGGAAGGTGGCTATGGTGAACGAAGAGCGGTTGTTTGAATCAGCGTTGGCGTCAACTTTGGAGGAGTTGGACTTATGCTTTTCTTTGAAAGTTGAGCAACACAATGCACTTAAGTCATTACTTTCGAAGGAGGATGTATTTGCCGTTTTGCCGACCTGATATGGATATGGTCGTAGCGCTGGCCTATTGCATGCCTAGGCAGTTTGAAAGACAATTCTCTGCCCGCCCCTTGGATTAAGCGAGGTGAATGGTTCGATTCCAGACTATACATTTCAATGATCTAGGATGGCCCGCCAGGCTAGATCACTTATGTAAAGATTATAAAAACTGATTATTTTTCGATTTATGGCAGGTTTTTAATGCGTTCTACAGAGAAGAGAGACTGGCGTTGGTAACGGTTTGGAATGAAAGGGAGAAATCAGGACAGGAACACGGTGGACTACTTTTTTTTTTTTGACGACGTAGTTAAGGCGGCAGGCATGTTTTGCCAAGGCGGCCGCCTTGACTGCAAAGTGCTGCGGGAAACCCTGATATTATACTATAGGCCTATCATATTGTAATCATCTGGTGTTAAGGTAGGCTTTTTAAATGTTATTTAATAAAATGTCTAGACCCCCCCCAAAAAAAGACGAAAAATCGAGGTTCGTATCGAACCGTGGGTCAAAAATCGTGATAAACCGAATCGTGAGGTTAGTGTATCGTTACAGCCCTACATTTTACACTTAAACATTAACATCAGGAACAACTGCACACAACCTATATTAGCAACTAAAGCCTTTGTCAGAGCTCATGAATTTTAAATCTCTACTGCACTCCTTGTTAAGATTGGCTTGAAAAGGACTTAGGACATAAGCCCAACCTAACACTGACCCCGCTTTCATTCACACCAAAGATTCAGGCAAGTATACAAACATGCAACAATGCCACAGTCAAACATGGAGTGGTGGCCAATTACCCATGGATCTGCTAATGATACATGTGTTACATACTCAATCTCTCTGTGACAGTAAAATAACTCCCTAGTATGAAGGCTGTGTGTGTGCAGTGTGAATACTAACAGCAATGAGTCATCCAGGTCCAAGGCTAAGGAGCAGATTCTGAATCTGAATACATTGGAAAATCACTTGTGGATATTTTTCCTACAACCCTGAAGATCTAGATACTAAGACCTGGTTATATGAAAACCTGTCCAGCCATTTCAACTCTGGCTAGCATTTTTCCATAAGCCCATTTCCAACATTCAAGGGAATCATGTGAGAAAAAGGGAATCAAGTGAGAAAAAAGGTTTAGTGTCACATAAGAGGCTATTGCAAGTATACTTACCCATGGCAAGTTGCACACAGGACATTCTTGCTTAACTGTAGTTTTGTTGTTTTACCATTGTAGAGGTCTTCAAGAGACACCCTGTAATGACATTCATTTTGAGAGACACTTCATTAAAACAAAACTGTCATGCCACAAATGTGATAAGACTTTCCTTTTGGGATAGTTTATTAATATTTTGGCATCTCCTTTGGGGCAATCCATCATACATATCTGAACTTGACTTCTAAAACATATTTTCCAAATTTTGAATACAGATCTCATGACACAAACTCTATATGTCTAAATATCCTCATAACTACAGTGATTACTAATGATGCCACTACCTCAAGTTGACAGTATTCATGAGAGAAAACAGAAGTGGACATTTCATGTTAAAATGGACACAGAGTAAAATGTTGATATAACATAGTTTGGTTGTCATCTACTCACTTAAGAGGGTGCACCATATCCTCTCCTCTCCTTCGGCCTCCATTACGACGGCCCTGGCCACCCATGAACCCAAAAAGGCCACCTCCAAAAATGTGGGAGAAGATATCATCCATGCCACCGCCTCCTCCACCCCCTTCCCGCAGGCCCTGCTCCCCATAACGGTCATACAGCTCCTTCTTCTCAGGGTTAGTCAATACTTCATAGGCAAAGCTGATCTCCTTGAACTGAATTTACAAAACAGAAGTGGGTGTGAATTCAGAGCCAGACAAATACAACAACTCAACTGAAAACCTAATTTCTTGGTTTGGAAAAAGTGCTGCTTTATGCAACTAGTTTTGGCTTCAAATTCATTTTGATGTATTGTTAAGGACAGATAAACACATCTGTTGTTCTCACTAGTCATTCAGGATGTGCACTATGCAGAGTTGTGCTCTGGGATGAACACCCCACAATAATGTATGAAAAGCTCACAGTACTACTTTGCACACTATATTGACAAGCTTTTCACAATGCCAACTGGACATTGAACAACTGGATAGTGGTTGAAAGGTATTCTGTATGTTCCTAGACTTAACTTGCCAGAAACAACTGCTGCTTTAAGTATTAAGTACCGTCTTCACAATATAGTATACTGCATATACAACATAATGCACCAATTATACAAATACAGTTTACAGCCATTGTTCACATCAAGCCTACTGTGGAAATACTGTATGTTCAACTGGTTAAATTGACATGTCTGTACCTTGTCTCCGGCATTGGGGTTCTTGTCAGGATGGTATTCTTTTGCCAATTTCCGGTATGCCTGAAAAGGATGCATGGTGATTAGGTAATCTTTAAAATATTAAGGTAGACCGGCTAACTAGCCTTAACATTTAGCCTACACGTTTGTTATATGTAACGTCACTGCGCAGCAGTATTACAGCAATTATAAAAGCAACTGACTTCTGAAAGTAAATGGACAAGTTAGGCAGACAGTTAACATGCTAATTTACAGTGGTTGGGGAATCAAAGATGAATAAGGAAAAATAGCCAGCTAGCAGGCTACAGGCCTTGATGAGTCTACCAGGAAGAACAAAACTTGCCTTGCGAACCCACATTAGCACACTTGCATAGTTATTATTCCACTGTCTAAATGCTAAACATCCTATATTTCACATATATGTTAAGCTACAAGTACAAGGGTTGTGGTAGCAAAATTCCTGCCGCCTATTGAGAAAAAAAAATAACAAAAGAAACAAGTTAAACATCCAACGACACCGTCAACCAGGAAAGCCTTAAGCTACTCATCAAATCAGGCAAAACTAGGCAACGTTAACGTATACATTTAATTGGGATACGATAAGAGAACAACAGGGCAACTTTGTTCACCACAGACATAGCACACTAACGATAATCCAGTGGCTCGCCGGTGTTATTGACAGGGTTAACGTTAGCGTAATTAGGACATCCAGTTAACAGAACTAATAACGTTAGCTTTGTAACCAACGAACGTTAACCTGAATTCTGGGTAACGTGAACATCGTTATCTGACTACATGTATAGATTAGGTGTGACGATAACATTTGCTAACGCAATGCTGATGTAATGTTAGTCTTATAACTGTATAACTCAATTGCTTTTACTTTCGAAAGAGCATGTCCAATGGCTAATAACTTTAGCTAACAGGGTATCTTAGCGAGATGTAAACAAGTTAACGTTAGCATTTACAGCCGCTAGGTTAGTCAGCTAGCTTGTTTCCACCCGCTTGGGTAGGGCATTCACATTTCTTCAAGCTAGCCGAGCTAACTCTGTCCTCTCCAGCACAAGTTAACAACTTGCACATAGCTAACGACTAACATTATACGATAGCCTTTTCTCATAGCAATAATATTTAAGGTTCCAGGCACTTTCAGGGGTCATAACCTAACTAATGTTTGAAATGCGGCATTCCGCCTGCTAACGGCAACGTTAGCGAGAACGTTGACGTTAGACAACATGCGAATAACAGCACTCATGACGTTAGCAGATAGACCATGATGTCTCAACATTTCGCTAGCTGCTAGCTAACGTTAGTTGGCTAACCGTACAGTTAACGTTAGCTATCCTTGAGTTAACCCAATGATAGGTGACATGATTGTTAATATTACCATGACATGACTGCAAACCATTTTTAGGACGTTATATGTGACTAATCGGATCACCAAATGGCAAAGAAAACTACCAACTACCTATGATTAAACGTTAATAACGTTTAATCCACATGACGCGATTACTTTTAACGTTAGCTGGACTGCTAGCACGTTAATCATTTCTGGTCCGTGAGGCCCAACACCAACAGAAACATTTCCTGGCTAAACGTTAACGTTACAGCCAACTTTAAAATTACTGCGAACTTAGCTAAAGCTAACTAGCCAGCCAACAATCGCTACATAATGGCAGCTAATGTGAACTTCTACAACTAGGCCGTTAGGTTGGCTAACTTGTTAGCGTTAGCCATTTATCGCTAGCTGGCTAATTTCTCTTTTCTCAACAATACCTCATAGTCATCCTTTGAATATTTGCAGATCACAATACAAGAAAGGTGTTCTTACCTTTTTCAATTCATTTTCTGTTGCCGTAGGAGATACTCCAAGAATGTCGTATAATTTAGTATCAGCTACGTTCGCCATGGTGAGGTTTGACGAAGGACCTTCTGTGGAGGAAGCGGAGAAGAGAAAGAGGAACCGGTGTGAAACGTCATACGCATGTAGAATCAACTTTAACCTTCCGCTACTTTGCTACATTACATTACATTACATTACATTACATTTGGCTGACGCTTTTTAACCAAAGCGACTAACAACATGGTAAACAGTAAGTTTTAGAACAATTCTCACAATTTTAGGACAGTTTAAAAAAACATTAGAGTACAGTAAGAATAAGTGCGTCGGTTAGTGCTGTTTTTAACAGTTAAAAGTTTCCACGCTGATTTGCGCAACCAAGGGCTATGAACGTTATGAAAATATTTTTTTTATTTAGTCCCCACGAGCAGTAGCATAGGGCTAGCGTAGATTAGACTAATATTTTAATTATATTGATTATACACAAGGCAACTTTTTGAACAATGATGCTGGCTAATGTTCCAGAATATTGTTGTCCTGACGTTGCCATTTGTTTAGGGGGTGGGTGGGGGTGTTTTAATCCTCAATAAGCAAATTATCATGATAATCAAATGGAACCAGTTATGTTCTTGCTCAGCACCATTGCTCAAAAACTTGCTCTTTGTAGCTTATCATCCATGAGGCATATTTTGTATCCAAACAGCCGGCCAATTTCTAAAATGAGGCCTATCTATATCTATCTGTCTGTCTGCCTCTCTGTCTGTCTGTGAAATGCAGCAGCACCAAAAGAAAGACTACCCATCGTTGCATCATTGCATCCCTACATTGCCTCTCTGGATTTAGGAATTTGATATGCCTATTGGCCCAGAGCCTTGGATTTGAAATTAAATGAATTGTAATTGACATACAACCTTTTCTGGTTCTTTCTTACAGTAAAGCATAGTTGATCAATAATGACAAGCTAAAATAGCCAGAAAGGGTTAAAGAAGAGCTTTAAGGATATTTGCTATAGTCCTAGCCTTTTTTCAGTAAGGAAAATTATGATTTCGACTTCCTAAATGTTATGTCTTGTCTTCACCGTGGGATAGTGAGAAACGTAATTTCGATCTTTTTGTATGTCTTGGCATGTGAAGAAATTGACAATAAAGCAGACTTTGACTTTGATGTATATCTAAAGAGTGTGTTTAGCCCAAGTCTTCCTCTCAACTTGTTTTTGGATATTGCCCCTCTAAAGCTGATATATCTGAAAGAAGTTCAGAACTGTAGGCTACAGTAAAATTGAATTCATAAGTCCCAATTCAGCATCATTCACAAATGAAATTGAAAATCCAAAAGCAGGCACCTCTGGTTGAAATGAACCCTTGTACATTTGAACTAGGCTATTTTACTGAGAGCAGCTAGTACTCGACTACTAGGCTAATCGTTGTAGTCTAATGTACAAGGCCACCGTCAGGCCCGGGGTGGGTAATCGGGAGAATTCCCGGTGGGCCACTTCACTTTTGGGCCGGTCGAGGAAAAAAATATTGACATTTGTCACGTTAGTCTAACTTCTCTTAAAGTAGGCTACACGTTCCGCATTCTGTGCATGGCACCGTTGCCTCTGCATGGGTTGAAGCCTACCATGTGAGGCAGTTCTCCCCTCCCAAAAAGAGTTGGTTGGGTCCATATAGCCCGTCTTTTTCTCAAAAGTTTTCTCAGATACGGATAGACGGATAGCCGGGCCGGCCCTACAGTAGCCATAAGCGTCAGGAAGGATGGATGGTAGAAAGAGGCCAGGAGGGACTGAAACGGCCAGGTAGATGCTGCTAAATGGGCAAAGCTTCTAGATTAGGCCTACAGACAAAAGTGGCAACTGGTAAAGAGAGATAGCCTATAGGCAATGATTATTAGCAGTTATTGGGCTAATACTGGACGTTTATAGCGTTGTCAAGCTATTTGCAAGCAACAAATTAAATTACTTCGATTCATAGACTTTGCGGTATGCAAATATAACAAAACTGAAGTTGGATCTGTGTAGGCCTATGCGGTAAAAATTGTAGCCTCTGAGCATATCAACCAGTCGACCACTGAAAATGATGAGCCCGAAATTAGTGATGAGGAGGCCATGACTACAGGGACAAGTAGAGAGGATAAATTAAAGTTATTTAATGTAAGAAAGAGCAATTATGCTACATGATGAACCTATATGCCTTGTTGCTTAGAAGAGGGTATAGTAAAGGACAACAATATAGCCTACCCATGCAAAAAACATGTAGCCTAAACATTAGTTCAATATGCCTCTGTGGAAGCGTGGGATAGGCTACATTTAAAAGGCTTTCTTTCTTTCTGTCTTTCTTTTTTTTTCTGTTTTTGTTAACTTGTAGAATAGTGGAATATTTTTTGTTAACTTCTCAGTTGAAGTGAATTATTATATAACCTTTACACATTTGTTGAACCATGGTACTAATAAAAGCTACAGTAAGAGCTGAAATGTTGCTTCATTTATCCAATTTCCACCACTATGGAAAACGTGGGCCGGTCTTGGGCCTGAAACTCCCGGGCTAAAAAGTGGCCCCACTCCTGCCCTGGCCACCGTGGTGCTGATAACTGCTGTGTATGTTGTGCTGAGTTTCTTTTATTGTAGGCCTACTGTTCTTTTATTTGTGGCCAAATTATTTATGTCAATTAACATTTATGAAGGTTTTTATTTTATTTTCTATTTAGGACCTGTATATTTGTGTATATTTGTCACTGTTTTAAAGCAGGGTGTGAAATTGTGAATTAATAGTCTAGGCAAAGTAAGGTCTGACCCAAAACTAATTGCAACAGAATTTATTTTCACATTTTTATATTTAAATTGGTGATCTAAACACCATAGTAAAAGTCCTGGAAAGTTGGTGGAAATATGTTAAAATGAGGGTTGTTTTATGCATTATCCTTCAACAAATACTGACAAAACTGTAATTAGAATGTTGTAGAATAAGCATTCTAAAGAATATCTGACCCCATCTAACTTAACATGGAATTTTAGAATATTGCATTGTTGAGGAACATTCTTTTATTTTCAAAGTTAGTACATTTCTCAGGCTTATTTCAGACTGGTTTGTTGCTAATTGGTGTCTATTTTTTTCATTTTGGCCCTTTGAATCAATGGAAATGGTTGTTCAGTCTTTAAATAGAGCCAGTGTGTTTTTGCATTTAAGTGTTCCACAATGTTAAAGTTGTACAAACACATAGTTAAGCATTATTCAGCCTACAGTAGGAAAGTGTTTTTGGTGGTCTGATTTAGAGGTCACTGAATCACAGTATATCACACGAAAGTATCAGTGCATCATTTTCCAAGACTTATAGTAATTGACCTCTTGCCCGGGGGTTGACTGATAGACTGTCTGTCCTATCAGAGGGGCCTGTATGATCACTTTGCACAATTTTGGCTAAAACAGTAATTAGACAGCACAGTATGTTTATGTAAGTGAATGAATGAAGGAAAATTGTAAAGGCAAAGTTGAAGATGGACATGATAATGTCCAAATTCGACAGAAAGGTGCAGATAACTGCAGCTAGCCTCTAAAGAGGTGACTATTGTTTTATCGTCTAGCAAAAGGTGCATGCTATACTAATAAATATAGTTTAAGATTAATAAAATTCATGCCTATGCATGGGTCATGGTTTTACCAAAATCATAGAACAGCCAAAACTATACATATTCTAAAAGCATATGCCCTGTACATGAAATATAGCATTAATCAACTTATGTTCTTCCTCCATACCATGCATAATACATACTCCTCTATTCTGTATAGGCAAATCAAGTGAACAGCTGATACATTTTGGCCTGCACTATTAAGGGAAACAAATTAAACATCATAAACTATATATTTTCTAAAAGCATATAACCTCTAGAAGTGATATACCAATTAGGACATGTCCCATCTTCCTCCATGCCATGCACAATACATTGGCCTCTATTCTGTATAGGCGAATCTAGTGTAAAGCGGACACATTTTGACATATACTGTCTAGGGAAAGCCAATTAAACACCCTAAACTATATATTTTCTGAAAGCACAAAACCCTCTAGAGGAGATATAACACCATTTAAGGCATTTCCCATCTTCCTCCATGCCATGCACATACATTGCCCTATATTCTGTATAGGCAAATCTAGTGTAAAGCGGATACATTTTAGCCTATATTGTCTATGGAAAACAGATGAAATACCCTAAACTATATATTTCCTGAAAGCATATTACTTGTAGATGAGATATAACACCAGTTAAGACATGTCTCATCGTCCTCCATGCCATGCACAACACATTGCCCTCTATTCTGCATAGGCGAATCTAGTGTACAGTGGATACATTTTGGCCTATACTGTCCGGGGGAAACAAATTAAACACCCTAAACTATATATTTTCTAAAAGCATATGCCCTCTAGATGAGATATAATACCAGTTAAGTATTATCTTCCTCCATGCCTTGGACATGGTACATATTACTGTATTGCATTTACTCTGTATTAAAACACATTGATTTTAATATCGCTGAAAAAGGTAGAGCATTCCAAAATGTTCAATGTTAACATTTAAAATCATATTATTGTTTATTTTGACCATCATTTGTCCTCAGATTCACCCCTGTGGGCTGAATAGTAATTGAGATATAGGGCTATATTTGTCTAATATGCATGGTCACTAGCAAATAGCTTAGGGGTTTGTCCAGTCCACATTGGGTGTGGTTTTGTTTTCAAAAGTCCGGCACCTGGCGCAAAAAGGTGGATCTTATGTTTCTTAGTTAGTCATGGGTGTGTTTTGGGCGTAACATCCTTTAAACCAATGAGAGTGACATCTGTCATTCCCTTTAACAGCAAGGAGTTGGACTTCAAACAGCGCATCGGTATTGTGATAGTCAGCGGCGCATTTGAAGGAATCTGCTTGCATGCGAGACCGTATTCCACTAAACCATGCTTTAATAAAACCTAGCAGAGTATAGCCTATAAACGCATCTGCACTCGTCTATTATTTGAACTCATTGGCAAAGTAAAACTAACTTCTCTGTGGTGTCATAGTCAACTAACTTCTCTGTGGTGTCATAGATTAGTGTGTGCTTCACCTCACTGTGTGTTCACTGTGTGCTGTTTGTGTTTCACTAATTCACCGATTGGGTTAAATGCAGAGACCAAATTTCCCTCACGGGATCAAAAAAGTATATATACTTATATACTTATACTTATACTTAAATGACTGAATAAGAAACCTAAGGACATTTATCCTGCAGAGGAGTTGCTTACATCTTGTGACAGTGCGTCTTTAGATGTGCTCCATATGTGCCTCCCGCCTATTCACTTTTAACTGTCATTAACAATTTGCAAATGATGGTTAATAACCCTTAACTCTATATATAAATAACTCTTAAATAACATATAAACAACTCGCCATGGATTTCTGACCAGGTATTTCTTGGTCAGTGGCGTAATGCGTTTTAGGTAGTGTACGATAGTGATTTTTAGATAATGCGCTAGACCCCTCCTTAGGTCGTTAATGGTTACACCCCTTGGTGCATTGCTCAATAAAAGAGAGAGGCATGATGAAAAACTTGAGTGTACAATAGAAATATGTGTTGCATCATGATGATTATACGCTTTGCGCCATGCTGTTGACTGTCATGATAGGGCCCATAGCCATTCTAACCTCTTGGCAGCCATTTTGGTGGCCATCATTTCGCAAGGTCAGATTTTACTAGATTTTTAGTATGTTATTTAGCATGTCTAACAGTACCAGAATCCATAAAAAAAAACTTTTGTATCAATTTTTTTGATGTTGAACCCTATAGTGACCCGCCTAAAGTTACTCAACTTGCACTGGATCATCTTCTTGAATCTCAATATTATCACAAGTGTGGGCAAAAGTCAGCACCAGTCAGTTATGATGTCATCACATCACCAAAAGTATTGGTTTTACCAAAAATATTTTTCAATATTTTAAACTACAAAAATACATACCTATAAAGTATTTTGATACAAAATACGAAGCCGTTTTTTCAACCCAGTCAAATACAAATTACGAATATACGATATATTTTGTATTTGAAATATGGAATACATGTAATAAATACTGCTCATCCCTGTAGGCATCACTTGTTCTGAGATACCATGTTTAGTTCAGGAGATATAATGAAGAATATAGGCGTAATTCAGTTATAGTGGAACATTTAATGGTTGCCACGGCGACCATTAGGGTTTTTTGATAATGGTTTTATATCTGAAAATGTTCAGGGCTCCAAACTGTACAAGTTCTCCAAGTTTCATGCCTTTATGAAAGAATTTGACCTAATTTTCATATCCCCTGTGCTATGAAAGTTCAATAAAACTGCCAAAGGTGCAGCTTTTCGCCATTGACCTATGCACAAATAATTACAATTTTGACAATGTTCCACCACTTGGATTTTCATGGACTTTTGGTATGTGAAATGGGAAGGTTTCATGAACTGAATACAACAAAAATCATTTCTGTTGCAATTAGTTTTGGGTTGGGTGATTTTTTCTCACAGATTGCCTGGACTATAAATTAAACCTTTTCCAATCCAGGTTCAGTTGACCAAATAGGCCTGCAGATGGCGATAAAATCAACATTTGGTTGAGTTGACCCTACCTCAATATCATTAAAATGGAAAATTATTGAATATTCCAATATTATATATAATATGAGCAGTGAAAAACAAACATTTAAAAGGACTCAATTGAAAATACAGGCCTCAAAATAGAAAGTCAATGCAATTAAAAATATTGTGATCACACAAGCAAAACCTAAGATTATTTATAAGAAAATAATAATAATAATAATAATAATAATAATAATAATAATAACTAGAAAATGTAATTTCGAGGAAATTACCAGTGCATGAAAATATAAACATACTGTATATTAACATAAAATGCCAAACAAACTTTTATTTGGAAACAGTTGGCAGGAGTCATAGTTGATAACAACTGACAGTTGAAATGGCTGAACAGGTAAATAGTTGAGTTGTTTAAATAGTTAAATTATTTAATAGTGAATTATTGTAGTGAGGACATGTATTTTGAAACAGTTGTGGGCAGAGGAAATAGTAGTCTTAAGAGAGCCAGAAAGCCTGAGACGGAGTATATAGTTTAAAAGTTGAATGTAGATAGTGTAATGGATGTTGATAGACAGAAAGTTGAATGGATGTTGATAGGCAGATTGTTTAATGGATGTTGGTGGATAGTTTAATGGGTGGATGAGTGAATGATTTGAAGAGGGTGAATGGATAGAAAGTTGGATGGAATGTGCCTTATATCCTTGTAGAATGGAGAGACACAGAGAGAGTTGACCTAGTTAAGCAGAAAGCAGTTGATACAGGTGCAATCAGTTTAACTGTCCCTTTGATGGGTCCTAGTAGTGAGCAGCTGGAACTTGATACAGGTGCAAATCAAGTTAATTAGTCCATTGTGATGTCATAGTGCTAATGCAAAGTCTATGGGGGAAAATAAGCTTGTTTTTTATTAATATCTCAAAAAGTATAAAGTTTACAAAAGTGAAAAATACATTCCCCACGTGTCCTTTTCAAGACCTACGTTACAACGTTTCTAGAAGAACGTTTCTACGTTAAACGGTTAAAGCTGAATTAGACGCAGAAATTTGGTGGGAAGAAGAAGAAGAAGAAGAAGAAGAAGACTTCGGATAACAGAACAGTGCATTTTCATGCACTGTAATAACTTTCAATTTCAGACTGATATCCCCATAGAAAAGAAGAATAGCCAAATAAATTGGAAAAAAAAATCTGATGGATATTTCACACAGAAGGGAAAAACATAAGATTGGTGACCAAATACAAATCAGTTGCAACAGTAATATTCAGGTGGTCTAGAACAAGCCACAGTATACCACAAGTTAGAGCCAGAGTGGCTGCCCTGTCCTCCTGATGATGCTACAGACAGAGCACTACATTGAATAGATCTGAAAGACAGACGGGCAAGTGCTTCAGTCCTCACACAAGAGTTATAGAATTCTGAGTTTCTGTGATCTAACAGTGCAAAGGTAATAATGTTGACCATAACAGAAAGCATCCAGAAAACTTCCATGTCAAGAAAACAAAGTTTGAAAAAAAAAAACTTCCTTTGTAGTGCAAAACTGCAATGTTGAACTTTTCTAAAGAGCATTAAAATAATTCTGATGAATATAACATTGTCTGGTCAGATGAAGCCAAGAAAGATTTGTTTGGTTTATGGGGTGTTTGGCATGAACCTTACAGTGAAGGTATAGTCCCAACAATGAAGCAGGTGGGAGTGTGAAAATTGATGGGAAAATGCATTTAGAGGCCATTGTGAATGCCTGGATATACCAAAAATACTACCTAACATGACAATTTCTAGTGTAGCAACTTGGAAGAAAAGTAATATTCCGGCATGATCACGACACAAGTTCCTAAAGAAAAACAAAAGTATGACCTTGCGTGTATCATTTATTCATTTAGCAGACATGTTTATCCAAAAGCAACTTACACATATCAATTATATTACAAGGGCCATTTTCCCTGCAGCAACTCAGGATAAAGTGCTTCGCTCAAGGGCGCAACAGTGGCTGTTTATTGAACCCACAACTTTGTGGGGTACTGCATGCTAGCTCAGCTCCTACTGCTGCCCCCACATTTAACTGATATTGCACAGGAGTTTAATTTCTCTTTTGCATAAACCATATAGGCACACTTGTTAGATATTTCGTAGTAGGTCTATGTGATTGATTTTATACAATCTTTTCACTACTACTTTACTACTTCTGACAGTGTGTGTATAATTGTCATTTCACATCATCACATTACATTTACACTGCAAAATAACAGATATTGTAAACAACAGATCATATAAAGTTGTCTAATGGTTTATTGTTTGGAGACCATGCACATAATTAATGAATGGATGGATATCTCGAACCATCAGTTTTCAGTATAGACAGTATGTTTGCTTAACATGCGGAAAATTATGGATTACAATAATATGTGATATATTCTGCTCATTTGTTTACTGCATTGACCAGTATGATGGACACGACTAGGCTGCAATAGCGTATGATTATGTGATCTGATCTATCATCCCTTAAGATGATATGATCCTATAATTTACATTACATTTAACAATATTCTCCATAAATGACATAGGCTACTTTTTCCAGAGTAGGCCTTCTTAACCTATTTGCTAGCATTCACACTGAAACCATAGGCCTACATTTTAAACATGTAATTGTATTGGTTAATTTATCCTGAAGAGGACTGAATGAACCTACTGGAACTCATATGGGACTCTTCTCAGTGTGCCATGTGTATTTCCACTAGGTGGTGCAGGCTGCTAATGTAACAATTTATTATGAAGGACAAATTATCACCGAGCCAACAAACTCAGTTAGAATGAAATTAGAAATGGCCTATTGTGGGGAGAATATATCAGTTATCAGTTATCAGTTATATAACCTTTTTTCAATTTGTCAATATATTTAGTGTTGCTTAATATTACAGTATGCCATTCTTGGACCAATTACCACTGTTATTAATGAATTCTGATGTTTTATATGTTCTGTGCGCAGGCCTCTGCACGTTGCGGTCAGTATGAACACAGTGCTTGCTGCTACTGACTTGGACCCACTGTCACATTCTATGATGCAAAACTGGTGTAGCCTGGAACTAGCACAAAATGGTTCCCAGTCATTCACCCTCCAGCCTGGTCAATTTGAGATTCATTTTCACTTTCACACACAACAGGGCTTTTACCCTCAAATGATGTTAGTGTTAGACCACGTAAAAGCTCTGTGACGCCCAAGCACAGTACCTTCAATGGCCTGTGTCCATAAGCGAACCTAAGGCGACGCGCTTAGGACTGGCTCAAACACGGGCAATTTTGTCAAGGGATGACACTGAATAAACGATCTAAATGTTTCGTAGAGATTGTTTTGCCACTGTATCCCCTCGGTGATGACACGGAGGGAAATCAACCCCCGTGGCCCATGGTTGCAGAGCCAGGATGCATTGGGGGAAATGAGGCAGACAGCCAGTAAATAATTGTTGCCACTGTGCCCCTCAGCCACGGCAGGGCCGGGGGACGGCTCCACACGAACTGCCAGGGCTTGACATGGCACCCGGACCCCGAGCTGTCACCCCTACGGAAACATCACCCGCGCCTCCACAATTTGTGCACTTAACACTTCACTTGGCACATGACAGGTGCTTATTTCCTTATACTAGTTCACTTTTTTTGAAGAGGGTGGGGGTGAGTGGAATGTGGACATATACCATGGGTCTCTATGTAGTGCCCTGCAGCGTCTGTACATGATTATGTTAGTGATATGCCTTTGTGGACGTTAATGAATACCTTAGATTATTGTTATTATTATTAGGCTGTTATTATTATTAGGCTATTATTATTATTATTATTATTATTATTATTATTATTATTAATAATAATAATAATAATAATAATAATAATAAGTTTATGGATTTGATAAGAATCCCTCATTTTACACTAATGCACTAATTCCATTCTCTTACCACATTCATTGAACTTAGCACTGTGCCATGCATTCATTTTTATTAAAGAGACTAGCCCATAAAAGAGTTGTACTAGTTACTTTACAGCATTTTATTGCAGTATTTTTATACTCTGTAAAAGACTAGGCTAAAAGAGTCAGATAAAGATACATGGCTTGCTCAGACATCAATAATCCAATGCTACTCGAACCCAGAAGGTCAGCTGAGAGAGAAATGTGTTTTTGTTTAGTGTGGCAACCACTGAGACTGTGCAAGGGGGATTGGAGGACAGCGTGCACCTGGGCACCTCCTGCCACCCGCACAGAATTGTGGGAGTGAGAGGGCAGTGCCACGCTCCCATGCTGCACACCCCTCGGTTAATTGATGTCGGACATTTCCACTGCTGCTGCATTCAAGGGAGCCTTAAATAATTTCACCCAAGGCCTTGGTCCAAGCCTCTGGTATAACCTCGCCTTCTGCAAATTGGTCCCATCTGGAGGTGTGGGGGAGTTGCCAAGGGCTCGAGCAGTGGAGGCCTTCATGTAAGCAGAAGGTTCTAGAAGCCCTACCGTCCCTGTGTGCATGGAGATCTATGCGACCTCGATGCTGGCTCATGTTAAGATAACATAATCTGACTTCAGAAGTCATGCTTTTGGTGTAACAGCCACAGATCCCATCAGAGTACCAGACTTTGTGTTTGGATAAGTAGAGCGATAGCTGTGATACCGCTGAGGGACCAGGAGTGCTCTGTTTCAGAAGTTACCCGCTCTCTGTGACTCACCTGCCTGCCATAGCCCACTTGGTATTCCTCATAATCTATTATCCATCAGCTGTCTATACCTCTTCAGGTCGCTACTTCAGAAGTCCTCAAACATTTGAATACTATCGTATCTGTGCCATTGTAAATAAAACAGAGGCGTGACGTTTTTTGATGAGGCCTAATGCATTTTTTCTTTTTCATGTAGTCCTATGATCTATCTTGTATTGGTGGAGTGTATTCATGTGTCAAAGACAGAGAGTTGTTTTTTATTGTTATTGTTCTGGCTATATATGACAAAGTAACTTATATAAAAACAAGCACAAGACTAGCACATGTGGCCTTGAAACAGGACAAAGCCCCCAAAGTAATAAATAATTTACTGTTTTACTTACTAAGCGCATCTCTTACCTTGACACTTTAAGTGACTTTCCTGGATATTCTAATAGCACTTGTCATGTTTTAGTCCTTACCTCTGGCATTCAAAGTCATGGTCTCACCCTTAGTTTTCAAATCCCATTGCTCTGGTTGACAATTCAAAAACATGAATGGGATTACACCTCTTTTTGTCCTTGTCAATCATTGGCACCTTGTGCTCGTCTTGAAGTCACACAAGAGACTGCAGGGAGAGACTGTCAGGTGGCATTAGTGTCCCACTGCCACAGCTAAAAGCCAACTTTTTAACATAACAAAAAAACCACTGATGCATTATTAAACGTGCAGATCAGGCACAATTTTCTGTGAAAGATCTTGGATCTTCCAGCGCTCAAGCTCGCGGTCAAGTCTCACTCTCGAGCCCTGCAGTGAGCCATTGGGCCGAGTCACGTTCCCGCCCGCGTCGCTCGCCATGAATAAACCATCAGCGCGCCGAGAAGCTCTGGAGCGCACGCCACCGAGATCCACAGGCCCACTCAAACCAGGGGCTGGAACCTGACAGATGTAAAGAGGAGGGGGGGTGGGGAGGTAGGCAGATGTAGCCTGGGTCCAGGTGGTCCCAGGCCCTTCCACCTGGCCAGCAGCGACTCATCGCAGCATTCTCCTGATTGGCACTAATTGGCAGGCTCTGCTCGCTGAAACGTGGGGAGATAAGAGGCAGGAAACGTGTCCCCAGTGATTTGTCCTCTGGTGGACTCACTCTCCCTGACCTTGGGAACTTGCTACCACTGTCCTAAGATCAAAGCGGCCAGTGAGTAGAACAGAGGCATTGGGAATTGCTGTGTATGGTGTATGGAGCTCTCACCATGTGACGGCTGTGTGTGAGTGGATCATTGCTCGAGCCTGCATGCTGACAGGTACCAAACTATTGTCTTTTTTTAAGCTCTCATAGGTGCCTACACAAGTGCAGGGAAGAAAAACGGTGCATAAATTCCACAATGTGCTTATGAAAACACTTCATATTGTTGTTCATTTCCATGTGAAATAAACAAGCACACCCTCTCACAGTTCTCTAGGAGAGTGATATATAGAACATCCAATGTTTTTTTTTCCCCACAAGCATCAGGCCTACCTATGCTTTTAATGTCTTCCTCAGTAGCTCACACAGGAAAAAAGCATTTTGATTATGAATATAGAGGACAGAGGAATAGAATAGTTTTAAATGGTCAATATGTCTGGAAGGGGACAAACTCTCTGAGATGAGATGCCAACAATTTCACAAAGCCCTCAGACTGCACAGCTGTTTTTTGATACCAGGTACTTCGGGGTACTTGGAGGAAAATTGGCAAGGTGTTTTCAGGCCAGACTGAAAGGAGTGTGTCAGTCCATCAACCGGCTAATTGTGTCTCCACAGGGATTTCAGACATGCCAGCCGAACCACACCGAAAAAGAGAGTCACTCAAGCAGTGGAGTCATGCTGACCACTTACACATGCATGACACAAATCAATAAACAGGCAGGAGAATTATGAGACTGTAGTGGAAGTTTGTCAGATGCGAGCAGCACTTAAGTTTAACAAGTTTACATTTTAGGGAAAAACAGAAAAGAGCAGACCCTGAGGTGTTTTCTACACACACACAAGCGACTCTCATTTCAGTGACATTACAGTAGTCACTCAAAAAGCCTGTTTTTCTCCTGGTCTTCTCAGCTTGTTTTCTCTTTTATGAACTTGGGTGACTTGGCCTTTTTCTTCCCTTTCAGACAAATTGATCTCAGTGCTGGAAAGCTAATTGTTCAGGCATGTGTTTGGCTTCCTGGTGGAGAGTGGATGTGAGCCAGCCGAGGTCAGAGGTGACCGTGACATGTTTTTCTCTGATGCTGAAATGGGGAGAGGCCATGGGAGAGTGTCGAACACACAGATGAATGGGGCCTTCGTTGAGGCACTTAAATGTGGATGAATACAAGCACCAACAAAGAGAAAAAATAACCTGAGTGGCCTGTGGGAGCTCCTGTAAAGGCGATAGATGTCAGTAAATCTGTCACAGACAAAAGATTGAAGTTGTTTTACTAAAACTACAGCTGTAAACATTGCAGGCAGTAATGTTGCAGATAAAAACAAATGTGACAATATCATGATCCATTACTATTTATATTTTGACAACATTGATTTAAAGTTGCATCTCTGTTGACAGCTTTTATGGGATTGTCAGAAACAGCTTTTCAAATGGATTGTTAACATTGTATGAATTGGACATCAAATCCCATTCTCCCCAAAGACAAAAAGGCTATACTGAGACAAAAAATACACAAATGTTTTAGTAAATAAAGTATAATAACTGTTTTTTTTAAATAAAAATAACTGTTTTTTTTTTCAAACCAAATAGTTAGGAATGTATGTCTCCAATGGACCAAATAATAGTTGAAAACTATAAAATTACAGATCAAGATAACTCTGTTTATGATTTTTAAAGATTGCAAAAAATGTACCACGCAGAGTAAAACAGCAAGACCACAGTCAGACAGGAAAATGAATAAATGAACAGAAAATGAACATTGATTTTTATCCTTAAACCAACAAAAATAAGTGAGCCACTAAAAATGATCCGCAAGTGGACCTGGCCACTGACAGAGCCATAGGATGAAAGCAGACGCCCCGCTGAGCTACTAGTCCTGCTCAGTGGTTGCTCTATAGGAATGCAGTCATGCATTATATAGATACCCCTAATCACAGAATCCTTCATCTTAGCACTCAAGCAGACGAAACACTTGTTTTGTGCAGGGAAATCCATTTAGAAATGTGAAGTTCCACATTCTATATGTTTTGTCAAATTGTTTTTGTTAAAAAATGAATACAAATAAAATACAAGACTCATCTGTGTATTTTTTTTCCCCGATAGTTCTAAGTTCTGGCAGCAAGAAAGCAAGGGCCCATTTAACAAAGCTTGTGTAATAGACTCTGGCATATCCCGCCAAGCACCAGCGGGGCCACAGACCTTCGGTAAGCCCAGCAGAGGGTCTTTAATTGATGTGGATAAGGAAATTATCTATACTCTGGTGATTCCGAGTGGAGGATGCTGAAAATTCAATTAAACCAATCTATTTTCTTAAAATATAAAGTGTGACCATGAGAGTCACCTGCAAGGTCAAGCCAGCATTCTTTGCATTTCTGCATGTTGGAAAATGTATAGTATAAAATACTTTGATACTTGAAACAGTTTAGCTTATTGTCCTGATATGTAATCTTTAACATACTCTCAAAAAAAAAAATGTGAATGCACATCAGTAAATGTAAAATATCGGGGCTGAAAATGATCAGTTTCTGAACATTAACGTTTAAGTCCCCCAAAGGGTTACATACACACACAGAGAGAGAGAGAAAAACTGAGTTGAGCTGTGCTACAGTGCAGTAGTTGGTGGAGGAGGTGGATAAGAGCAGGGTCTGCTCTGAATGGTCACACACACCTCTGAAAGCCCTCACTGGGTTGGTTGTAGTTGGCTGAGGGAGAAGGAAAGGGCAAGGTGATTCTCTTTTTACCGTGGAAAAAAAGAGAGAAGGACCTTTGTGAGTATGCTATCAAATATAAAAGAATGGTAGACCAGTCAGTTTCTTCGCAAAGTGTAAATAATACAAAGGATTTCTGGAACAATGTCTGGAGCAAAGTCAGTGAAAGCCACATTGGCTTAAGAGGATGGAAAAAGAGTCATCCATTTCATTTTTCATTGATGGAGACTCTGACCAACCACAGGTCCATTTTCCATCATTTGGACAAAAAAAAGATACTCAAAATAACCTCTGGTAGTGTGTTAACATGCCAACAATGAGCGGTCTTATTGATTTCTAGGGACCTTTACTTGACATTTCTGGCACTGCTAGCACTTACTTGAACAAAACACTTGTCCAGCAGAGCAATTTGAGATGCTGAGAACTTCTGTTTGTTGACAGCTTAGATTGATCATGCCCAAAGACATTATATAATTAAACAAAATCAATGACTACAAGGTTCCCTTTCCTAAAAGTGATAATCAGATTCTCTTCTGTCTATGAATGTCTGACACTAACTCAATTTTCATTGGACAATTTTTCATTGCCAGTTATACCACTTGTTTTGATATTATACTGCATGCATCTGACATAAAATGTCTCAATCAGTGTCTCACACACAGTAACCAGTCCTATGTTTCTTGTGAATTTATCAAAAACAGCTGTGTCCATTTAAAAGCAATCACACACAGACATAACCCATTTCCATGTGGTGGCTGAGAGGTCCATCTTCTCACTGAACCGTGCTTCAACAGTCCTGCTCCAAAAACCCCCGATCTTGGTGAGAGGGTGAGTGGTCAGGCCTGTTGGAGGGAAGTGAAAGAGCAGATGGTCTGTGTGGTAGCCACCAGACAGGGTCTGACTAAGGAGGAATGATGAAACCTTACAGAGCAACACCACCAGTCCAGGACAACTCCCGCCTGGGAATGGAGCGCTGACCTCCTCATGAGACCCCCCCTTCCCTCCCTCTACACTGTGGCGGACGCCTCCCCAAGTGACTGAGTACAAAAACACCCAGTGATTTGTCATTGGAATAAATGCGGGTGACACGTCTGAGCCACTGTGCACTCAGGGTAGAAACAGACCCCTACTGTCAGTATCACACGAAACTCTGATTGCATACTTAATCAGCGATCAACCCCCAAAAAGATCAGACGTGCGGGAGACATACAAACAGTGCTAACCACCACCACCTCCCCTCTCGCTCCTCTCTCCTCACTGATACGTTTGGGTGTAATGGATTTTTAGCAAGCAAAAGTATCAGGGCTGATTTGACGAGTCCCCAGGCTGCTCTTGTATTCCTTTTGAAATCCTGTTCTTTAGTAGTCTTGCTCAAGTAGCCTGGGGCCATGGCCTTCAGAGATCACAATGTTATTAATATAAACATGTCAAACCGCATGCTGAAATTCAAAACAGAGGTGCCAAAGATGTCAAGGTGTCAAACTCCTGAAATATAAATTATGCTTTAGTATTCCTAAGCACTACACAAAATATGGTTTAATGCAAAAAAGAAGAAAAAAACAGATGTACATGAATGCTTAATATTTCAATGCAAAGTCACCAAGAGCAAGACCCATAAGGACTCCCCAATGTCCCTTGATAAAGTCAGGTTGTCAGATAAACTCGGGCACGATGGGATATAATGACCTATTCAAAAATGAGGGAAAAGAATGCCAACTGTTGATGTAATAACTTTTGATATAGTCAGAGAAATGCAGGACAATCAGCAGCAGTTTTAAATAGCTGCTCCTCAGTATGTCTGGCTCCTAGTGTATTTTATGGGTTCACATGTCCATCACATCACAGTGTGTTAAAATAACAAACAAGCAAGTGGATAACATGCAGAGTTCATCTAGTTTTTTGCATCACCTGCATATCCAAAGAATTTTTCAGAATTTTTGTGTACCGTAAACTTACAACAAAATCAGACTGCACCAGAGAGCCTCATCAAGAGCCTTTAAATGCATGCTGTGCCATTTTGTACGGAAATATTATCATTTTGATTGCCTCCCTTATTGCACTATGAAAAATGTCACCAAGGACCTGTTCACTTCTCGGGGCTGTAACTGAAGGTTGGCCACATAATCTCTGACCTGCCAGCCGATTTTTGAAAGGGGAAAACACCGCTCAGAAAATGATAGAGCAACAATGTGAGAGATATCTGGCACCGCTACAGTGCTAAATGTTTTCACCGTATGCCACAAGCACTTTCAGGTGCCTGTCACTCCCGATGAGTGTTAACATTTGACATAACGCTATAATACATCTGTGACAAAAGGCCCGAGAAGCGGCCGGCCAGGCAGAATCACCTGATGTGATGTGTCACCTCTTCCGGTTTTCTGAACAGGCATTTGCTTGGGCGTGCTTGCTGCAGGCCCCTGAGCGTCAATGCGCATCTGCCATCGCAACCAGCCATGGAGCACCAGCATGACATCTGAAACTAACCAGATATTCAGCAGTTTACACTTCAAATGTTTTGCAGTCACTGAGCCCTGTGAGAGCAAACTGTCCATCAACAGAGTGGAGGACCTTGAAGCACTTACCTGCCTGCTACAATTAACTGAACACCCAAGCTCTTTCACAATATATAAATAAAATGTGCTGGGGAATGCAGTGTGTTATGAACAGGCTTTTGGTTTTAATTGGCCTGGTGAGTGGTGCAGAGAGATTACATACAGTAGCTCTGCAGCATTCCTTTTGGTAAATAGAACCTCTTCTATTACAGAAACAGTTAATCTCAGAGACGTATGTACAATATATTCACAATGTTTAGTATAAAGAAAATGAAGAGGTGCTCTGTATAGAGAAGTCAGAACTAAGAACCTAATGGCTCTATGTATCAGGTTTGAATGGACACACATTTTGATGTACATTGAGATGAGTGTGAAATGAGCTTGGCTCCTGAACTCTTCAGCCAGTTCATTGTTCTTATCCACTGGCCTGGAATCTGCCAGGAGGAGAGAAGGAGGATGGCAATAGGGCAGACCTAGGTCTTGGGTCCTCTATGTCCCAGTGGTGAGATGAACCCAGCACACACACACACACACACACACACACACACACACACACACACACACACACACACACACACACACATACACACACACACACCCTCACACGCACACACTGTCTGCCCTGATTGCCCCGAACCGCTGAACCGCACATTCCCCCGCCACACTTATCTTCACAAATGCTCGGCTGTCAAGGGTCAACATTGGGGTGGGAGAGAGCCTTGAGCCCAAGTCCCCCTCTAACCCCCACCCACCTCCAGCACACAGCCTGCGAGGGCAGCAGAGACCCTTGCAAAGAGAGCCACTGCTGTTTTAGTCATGAGCTGCACAGCCACAATATTCCTTAATGACTCACCATGGCACAGATTCACCAGTGAGCACAGGAGACGTCGGGGTCTGTAATCCTGTTACGATTCTGGCCCCGAGCTCAACAGCAGGCAAGTTCACAGTTCACTGAACCCCCCCTCCGTCCATGTAGATTACTGACAGGCGATATTTTCGAAGTACCAGAGGTCACCCACCAGCAACACACCGACCCCAAACAAATGCTACCACACCGGGCCAGATTAGGTCGCTGCTGGACTCAGTATCGAGGAGCCCTGGAAACACTCTGATCCAGAAGCTGGGAGCGATCCATACCCAGGCATGACTTTAAGGATTCCGATCCTGGGATATCTACAGGGATGCAGGCTGTTGACAGCCCAGCCACGGCTTGGAAATGGGAAAACAGGGCAGATACAGATGCAAACACATCTCCAGCTTACCCCTCCAATCTTGTTATAGCTTAAAAAAGCTGTTAATGTGAAATTTAAAAAATGATTCCCCCATGCACGGGTGCACTTCAAAAGTGACATCAAAATACTTTGATACAAAACATATATATTTCAAGTTGGAAATATTTGATATAAGTGCCTTTAGCATTCATGTAAACAACACAGATGTGACCAAAGCTGCATGATACTGGTCTTTGATCTTAGCTCCTAGCCTTTGATCTGGCTCTAAGAGTAAAAAATGTATTTTCCAAGGGGTGTATCAAGCCGCACGGAGGAATGACCCTGGCAGCATTAGGCAAACAGCAGATTAAGCAGCTCTCCTAAACCTGCTGCAAAAAACTGGACAAATTAAGTAAACATACTCACCAATCTGCCACATATAAGAAAAAGCATGCCCAACGATCTTCAAAACATTTCTTAAATTAGTGTACCATTTGTAAATTAACTCATGAAAGACTAGTAGAAAAAAAAATCAATTTATTGCATCACTAAATTAGCACTGCCTTGGACCCACACCTCAGTTGTAAGCATTTAGTCCTCTGCTACCAGAATAGTCGCAAATAACTTGCACTAATTGACTTTGAAGGCAATTACTCTGATGGAAAAAAATGGGAGAGAGGAATGTTTAAAACCTAGTAGTGCTGGACGAAATGCATATTGATGGCTAGCATCAAAAGGACAGCCTTTGAAGTTATGTGGTGTCAGTGTGTGATCGGACTGCAGATAGGGAGACCCAGATACTAAACAGGTTCTCCTCAAGCAGGATTCTGTGTGGACAAGAAAGGGGAGGGGTGTGTATTCATCCCACTTCAACCTTCACAATGAAGATAAAGCTTAGGAGCCTATCGCCCTTAACTCAACGTCTGAATAACAGGAGCATTTCGGTGAACTCTGACTGTGGTTTTGTCACCCAAAAAACCCCACCACTGTCTTCATAGAGGGAAAAGTTCCATGTTGTGACTCTGTGGTTGGCTCGTAAATGCCATCCACTGGCAGGGATGATAATTATGACCAGCAGAGTCACTGGAATGCGGCGTACAGCTGCCATGTAGATGTTCTCTCGCCTGCTGTGGTTTCCACATTGCTCACTCTGGACCCTCCTCAGAGGGCCAACTATGTCAGCTCCACACAAAGTGGCTGCTGGGTTCGCGCCACGCGTGTCGCCATCTGAGGGGCAGTAGCCAAAGGCCTGGCTGATCATCAATGTCTGCCACTCTTGTTCAGTAGCTAAGCTCTGATGTTGCTTGTAATTTCGCTCCTCTTGTGCCTTAAGGGCTATGACAAGCCCATAACCACACTGAGCAAATCCCCTGGCACCGTGTTTGGGAGAGATGTGAATTTGCCGCTCCTCAGGGGCACAAATGTGCGCTGCAGCTTGACAGCCAAACACTATAATTCTCCACCAAGACCCCACAGTGTAAAGGGTCAACACAATATCACCATCACACATTGGGCTACTGTGTAAGCTAAAAAATATTTTTTGTTTCTTTTGTTTAGTTTTTTTTGTCTTTGTAAGTTTTTGCAGGGTATACAAGAGTTTACATACTCAAAATGTAATTTTGTCAAGATGTAGAAATCCCACAACTCTGGTTCAAACTACTGCACCACTCAGGGAACCATCCAAATAATGTCAAATGAAAATATGGCCTTTGATTCATATAATATAAGACGCATGATTTACACCTTATCTAACCCTCAGAAAAAAGATGCTCTAAAAAATAATGTAATTTTATTGCCAATCAAGCACTTTTTCAGTACCGGAGGAGATTAAGGATGAGTAAATATTAGAGGCTCACATTTCACAGCCGTGTGTTCACTGGTTCATCCTATTGATTTTTCCCCTTTTGAAAAATACATTTTAAAAAGGCTCGAAGCCATCTGACACCATGATCCGGCTAGACATCCATGGGCAGCACAGTGCCCTGAGGGTGTTGTGGCCCTAGAGAGAACATGGGGGCAAAGGTGCTTTTTCACAAGACAATGTCCTGCAGGTTCCCCTCTCCACCATCCATATGAATCTCTGACCTCGGAGTCTACATGAAAGGCGCCACCACAGTTAGCAGCGGTCAGGATCTTTGGGGGCAAAATGCACTCTACACAGCCCTTACATACACCATTCAGTCGCACCATTCCACCATCTCCCTGTGCCTCCAGAGTTAAAGTCTACTGACCTTCAACTGTATTTACTCCCAAAGAGAAATGAAAAAAATTATAGATGTTACCATCAGCTCAGGTTCATGTGCTATTAGAGTGGTTACCGCCTCAGCAACCTATTGTGAACCGACCCCTTCCAAAGGCCCTTCCCCCCAGTATTAATGAGAGCACCGCATGGTACACTTGTCTTTGTTACCATCAGCCATCAAGATGTTACTCTAAAGAAACAAGAACAAGGCACATGCTCACAGTGTAATTAAGAAACAGTGTATACAACGTGCATATTAAAATGACAAACAGTGAAAACAATATGGCTAGAGGGAAGGAGAAAGATTTGATGTACTCATTTCATGTCAGTGCTTAAGGGAATGAACAATAGCCGCTGTGTCATTGTTAAAAGTGAGAACACTTCAAAAATAGTCTGTTTTTTTCTGGAGCAACTTTGCATCACAATTATAAAACTCTGGAGTTTACAAAACCTCCCATCTTAATATGAATATATTAGTTAAGCAAGGATGCATTGATTTCTTCCCAACAGGTGGTGAATTAATATATTTGACTGACCTTACATAAAGGACCGAACAGCTTGAAATTCTGTCCAAAGTCATTAGGATGTCTTGTGCATGATTGTGCCACGGCTGCCTATTGATGTCTTCATGGATGGTTTGGTGCATGGCTATGACAAAGAGATTGATTGATACTTGGTTGTGCCCTGGACTGGTGAAACTGCGCTATTGCTATTTAACTATGTAACAGTTCTTTTATTCATAGCAAAGACATTTTGGCCTTTAGGATGTTTTGCTGCATAGATAAATTTGATAGGTAACTCTCTGTTTGGAAAACAAACAAAGAAGCCCTTTCAGTTTGGGGGCACAACACAGCAAAGAAAGCACATGTGGTCCACCTCCTACCATTTCTGAACTGTTTCTTTTAGTGCTAGAAAAACAGCACTCAGTGTTGGTGCACGGCATCATTCAGCAGGCATCCCCGACCCATAAGTCACATTTATGTCTGACCTATGGGAGGCCAAGACTGATGGCTTCAGGAACCGGGACTTCCTCAGTGCCCAGTGGGGCCGTGGATGCCGGAAGCGTGGTGTGTGGCGGTGTGAGGGAGGCGCTGTAGGCAGGACATATGTGACATGTGCATTCCCTCTGAGTTCCATCCCCTCAGGGAATCGAAGGGGGGAAAGTCAAGAGGGAGGGACACCAGTGAGACCCCTGTAATTTATGGGCACACAGGCCAAAAGTGACTCCCCAAGCTGGGTCCCAGAGGCCTTTGTGCTAGACCTCCATGTGTCACATGAGAATAAAAAAGAGCTTTGATGGGAGCCTGACATGTTTTTCACAGATAAAACAAGGTCCAAGATAAACATACTGCATGTAAACTTCTTCAACCTTTAACTTATCTAATTTACCTTACACCACAGTTTAAATATCGGAGATCCACTGTTGCTTTTTTAACAAAGAAGTCAAAGCTCACGGAGCTCATGACAACTCACAGGTTCCTCAGACAGAAGGTCTGTTTTCTTCCTGTCTACTTCTTTAACCAGATTGCACCCATTCCCCCAATTTGTCTGTCTAGTTAGCCGCCGCCTCTCCGCTCTGTTGTTATGGGTAGTGCTCTCGTTGAGGAGGAGTGGGTGAGTGCGCCATGCATGTGTTCAGTGTCATCTGACTTTTCGGGCTGGCTCGCTGATCTCCTCTGATGTACAGTACGTGACATGCCGGTGAGAGCCATCCTCTAATCAGAGCGATGAGGCGCGGGGGGGGAGCTGGGTGGGGGAGCGAGCGCAAGCCCTGCCAGCGAGGGGGCCAAGGGGAAGTCAACAAAGAGGCAGCTGTGTGCGCGCCACTCAGGTGGAATGAAGGGATTGGTGCGGAGGGTGGAAGCCGAGCAGAAGGTTAGCCGAGCAAAAAAGCCGGAGATGTTTGCATGCCTCCGCGGCCTCCAAAGCCCCCAATTACCGCTGCGGTCCTGCCGGCTGCGGGCGGCTTGCGTTCGGTGGCTGGGCCAGTGGTGGCATTCCTCTCATCTGGGGGGATTAGCTTTGCTCCTCTACCTGTCACTCCGCTGTCACTCTGAGCCTCTGATGACCCCTCACCAGCAGCAAACTCTGGAGGCTTCACCATCACCCACACATGTCTAAAGGCCTCTTCACAGCCTGAATTTACTTGTAATGAACTTCCATTTTGTTCCACACCTTACACAGCTTTTGTTCTCATAACAGTAAAGATGTGTTGTTTGAATGGTCCATTGTGAATTCTAAGAGTAAAGGATTTAATAAGTCTTTTATCATTTCTCTTCTAGGAAGTTCATTTAATCACTTCAATGACATTTCTCTGTGCCTGGGGTGAGGAGGGCCCTGCGTGGCTTTTAATTACAACTGTCTGGCTCATTGGATGGATTACAGGAACAGGTTAGGTGGAAGTGCTTGTTCCTTCAAAGTGTGCTTTCTTATGTGTGTGTGTGTGTGTGTGCGTGTGTGTGTGTGTGTGTGTGTGTGTGTGTGTGTGTGTGTGTGTGTGTTTGTGTCTGTGTGTGTGTGCGCGCGCTTGAGTGTGTGTGTGTGTGTGTGTGTGTGTGTGTGTGTTATAAGTGTATGTCAGCAAACCACAACTGCAGCAAAGTCCGCAATCTCCTCAAGGACTACACGAGCACTCCCCTCTGCATGAGGACATGGTGGAGTTGGGGGAAAAGTAATAACTCTGGAGAGTGGGGAGAGTGAACACTGCTGTGGCGGAAGAGAGCGCTGCCTGAGGGGGAAGAAATCACCGCACAGGGAGCAAAGGCAGGAACTACAGATAGAAATTACAGTGTCTATGGCTGAGCAATCAATACTGTCACTGAGGAATGGCACTGGTGCAAGACCTAACAGCACCTCTGCTATTGGGCACGTTCTCTGTGTGTTGACAACAAAAGAGGACGGGAGGCAAGAAGACACAGGCGAGAAGACAGAGAAAGTGCACGAAATCAAGAGAGCGCAAAGTGTCCCAAGCCACAACAAAGACCAGTAATTACATGCTCCGGCATAAAGAGTGCTACCCCAGGGCAATGTATAGTAACTCCTGTGATGAATAGACGTGTAGCCTATATGTATTTTTTTATTTGGTCTGGAAAAACACACAGATAACATTTATGTATGAAATGACAGCCGTTTTGCAATATAGTTGTTTTGTTTACTGAAGAATTCCACAGTAAATGGTATTTGTAACAGAAAAATATTTTTTTATATAATAAAATATAGTTTTCTGTGATTATTGTTGATCAAAATGAAGCCACTTTCATTTAAATGTTATTTAAATAGCATATAGATGCTAGATGAAGAACAAAATAGATTTTTCCTTATTTGTTTGGTCCCTTCTGTACAAAGGGCTCCATAAGGTGTGATAAGCAGTTTAGGTTTTCTAAAGGTAGATTTCAAATTAAACCAAAGATCTCTCAGGATCTAATGATGATTATATGATTAAAATGAATGATAATGTTGACATCTTATCAATCACGAAACGGGTAGCTCTGGATATCTGTCTGTGACCATTAGGCCTAGCCATTGATCCGACAGGTTTTTCTCTTCCATGTTCAGTAAATCCAATAAGTGTCGGTTCACTAACTTCTTGCTTACTCAATGAATGGAATCGGGCCAAAGTGAACTTGACCTGGTTACAATAATCTCTCCTCTTAACTCCAAGTCTGCTTGATTTTGTAAAAGAGTATGCATAACTTCTGTCTGCAATTTTCACATCTAAACATTTCAGAGTACAACCTTTCCTCTTTCAATGTAAAAATAATTTAAACAGCTAAACTTACAGTATATGTGGGGTGATTTGTATACTAGCCTATCAATAGATATTCAGAGGTGTGAGCTAATTACCCACATCCTTGCTATGACCCCTGTCGCATTCTGCGCTCATCTGATAGGCCTAATGAGGCCAACAGGTGTACCAAGGAAGTTGTGACAAATCGTCACTGCTCAATGCCATTCCAAAGAAGTGACATTAGGCGACTACAACCATGGAGCGCGTTCGAGCAGTTTGAACATAAATTCGAGATTGGTGTTATTTTTGGCAGTAGTGTAATTGCATGAGACAGGCTACCACATTGTAAAAGTGGTGCAAAGGACCTAAGTGTCATGGAAAGGTGCAGAACGCTGACAAATGTAGGCTATTGGTACCAAGATCATCAAGTCACTAACATGGCGTCGGTAAGGCTTGTTCACATCACCATGAGTAACATTTGCAATTAAATTGGTGAAAGTTGTATTTGAAATATATTCAATAAGGAAAATGCATAATAATGCCCTGATTTTCTACTTTTTATGTTTGCCTTAAAAATGCAACGTCAAGAAATCGCGTAATATATTAAAAGTTGCAATGCAGTAGGCTACAACCATGCGCATGCCTTGGCGTAGATTGTCACTTTCATTGGGCAGCATTTTCGGACAAGTGGATCCATCAGTTTGCAGAACTCGGGAGTGCTGGAGTCTGCTGTAGGCCTATTGATGGTAAGATATGTCATGTGTCACATACCATCATGCAAATGTACACTTTTTAGGTGTTTCATGAGTAGAACTAGAACTAGAATTACATGAGTACAACTAGAACTAGGTTTAAAGTTGCCGCTGCATGGCCTTATTCAGTCCGTCATTGGCTAACATTATGTTCCGCTGTGGATAACAAGTCGTGTCGTCGTCAAATTTGTAGGCTAATTGTAGACAAAGTGAAATGTCTGCCTCGTAGCCTAGGCTAAGCGCTAAACGTTAACGTTACCTCAGGATGAAGAATAAGGCTATTTCTCTTGTGAATATGAGCGCGTGAAGACTGAACATCCCTTAGGCCTAACCCCAAATTTGCCCCTAGGAGACGGCCAGTTTTCTCTTGACTCCAATTGAAGAAGTTCAAGTGGACATTTTAAAAGTTACCTATATTGTGCCTAATTGTTTTACTGAAACAATTTTACTGAAATGTGCCCTTGGATTGTTTGAATCATCATTGTATCACATTAATATACTAAAAGAGAGCAGGTGAGGTTGAGCCATCACCTGTATCTTGTAAACCATGCAAAAGTTTCTCATGTCATCTTAATTCTATTTTCATGGAAGCAAAAACATTTGGATGGATTAATAAACATAGTTATCATATAAAAATGTGAAAAATCTCTCTTATAGGTCTATCACTAAGAATTACATATCGGGATGTTCCTCAAAAGAACAAATGTTTTGTTAAGACTTCCATTTCTTTTTCTGAAGCAGTCCATCTTTAGGTGCCATATTTATTGAACACCATTTAAAATCAACATAATGGGTGATTGATTGATTATTAATAATTGTATTATTATTTTACTCATATTAATTACACAATTACACTTTAAAATTAGATTATTTTGTGAAATTACTTGACAGAGTAACTTGAAAGTAGTCGTTCATCTTAAATAGTAAAATATAATGTTATTTTAATGGTTCTCTTGGATATGCAGTAATATTGCATTTACGTATAAGGCGATCGGGTAACGTGACAATGTTACCTAGAACTTGGTGGATACTCTACAATTAGTTGTGAATGCTTTAGTTTACTTAGCTCAGTTTAAAACCTCTATCTCTATGAGCCAAGGGGTCCTCTGGCCTGAAAAAGGTTGAAGACCCCTAGGTTAGGGGTGTAACGGTACGCAAAAATCACGATTCGGTTTGTACCTCAGTGTTGAAGTCACGGTTCGGTTAGTTTTTGGTACGGCAAGCCTGTACGTACTGGTAGCCATCATTCACTGTAAATATTCATGATGCTCAAGACATAAGCAGGAATAGTTTTTGAAAATGCATTAATTAATTAAACTGACATATGGACCACCACTTCATATGTTTTTGTGGGGACATGAATTTGAAACAGTCCACAAGCAAAAAAGCCTACTGTTGATTACTATTTAAGAGTGCATTTGGTATATTCGGTACATCTGTATTGAACGGTCCTGTACCTAAACGGTTCAGTAGGTATATGTACCTTCAGTAGGAATATATGTACATTTACGTCAGTGAACCACCTCCCTTAGATAATGTAGTTTTAGTAGTTCATTCATGTTTATTACACTCAATTGTCAACAAGACATTTCAAATGAGTAATAAAGGATTTAGGAGGATAGACTTAGAACATTAATGTGCCTTTCAGCAAACATTAAAGTACCGCAAAGTGATTTGATTACTTGTGTGTTTTCTTTCCTTCCACAGCTGAATGTGTCCAACACCATTTATTGTGCAGAAGAGTTCAGGTAAACAGTAGATGGTGTAAACTTGGATGAACTCTGGATAAACCTGGATCTTATGGCTTGATGTTAGATCTTTTTTTTATACACATACAGTACACATACTTTTTGAAAATTTAGTCAATAAAAAATGGCATTATCTAGGCTATATAGTCTTTTATGTTGAAGCTTTTAATAAAACAAATGTCATTTTGATAAGTATTAGTGTATTAGTGATTGTTTATATTAATGATTATAATTTTGTTTGACGGTTAATGTAGGTTAATTATAAAGTTAATACACTGTTACCTACTTGACAGTTAAGGAGGCTTCTTTTTCAAAATGTGCAATTTATAGCAATCTTAAACACTACCACTTTCTTTTCTGGCATAGATTGATAGATAGATTGATTGATTGATTTAATTGATTGAAATTAATTCTTAGTTTGTTGTCATTGTCCAAACAAAAATATATGTGTCTCTATCTTAACTTGTTGAAAAGTCATTATTATTAATCGAAATAGGAAGTCTACCAGCTATCCAAATTCAGCTACTGCATTCAGTATTTATGCACAAATGTGTGTCTGTGCTCATTCTATTATGGGGCTTTGTGCACATGTGTGCAGATTCTATTACATGTGTTTTGTGTCTGTGTTTGTTTTGTGTTTGATTTGAAACCCTCATTATGTTCCAGAGATAATTAACACATGGCTGTCTAATTATACTCAAGCCATATGACATTGGTGCATGATTGTCCTCCTTTTGTAACTTGCCACCAATTCATGCACACGGTGGAAAAACACATGTCTTCACAGGAGGTAGGGTGAATATTTTAGCATCAACAAAGGCATTAGCAGTGTCAGGGTAGTTGATGCTGTTGGGGTTTTAGAGTGCACATCTGGCAGAAGCTGTGGGCGTAGCTAGTGGCAGCTCCCTTTCCCCGTACCAGTCTCTACAAGGGAGCTGTCGCCCAGCTGATTTATGCTTTCCTAATGTCACGGGATAGCAATGTGGAAACTGTGGCATAAACACCCAAATGCCTCCAAAGTTCTGTGAATATGATTCAGAGTCTAGGGAGGAGTGTTCCGAACCTCATTCCACCACTCCGTCCTCAGCCCTCCCCATGGGCCAGTGAGATAGCCCAAATCTGCCTGTGCCTTGCTGTTACAGACACAAAGAGGTGATCATTACCAAGGGGGCTGGTGTTATCTCAAAGTGACATACTGCTTGCATTTTTTAGCCAAATTTTTCCCTTTTTTGTAGAAAGCAGGGCAGCTTCAGGTAATTGTCCTTGACTGAAACCACCAACCCATCCCTCTTATCAGTTGTTATTTTACAAGTGCATTTGAAGCTTGACTCCAACCCTTTCCAGAGAAAGCTGGGTAATGGGAGGCTGATAAATGGGCACTGGCCTTCAAGAAAGGCTCAGAAATACAAAAACTCTGGGAACTCTTGTGAATGGAAAAAAAATGTATATTGTGTTAAGAATCCCACCAGGCACCGTGAGGGTGTTTCTACTCCTACAGAGCATTCCTCATTTTCCAACATTTCAGAGAAACGTTTTAAGTGCTGTTTTATTTTTTTATTTTTTGCAGAAATGTCATTCCACTATAGATAATATTATGACAAATTAACACGAAAATCATTTGGCTAACGACTTTCGCTTGCTCCGAGCAGGCCCATGCTTGTGTATTCTGTTTTGGAGGCAAACCACAGGCAGTGGAGTCCTCCAAGGAGCACCAGCACCAGGGCAGAGTAGGCAGCTCTCTGAGGCTCTGAAACATTAATGCTGAAGCTGGATTACCAATGCCATCGCAGGCATTGCGCTTGAGTATATTGATTTTCTTTCTCCGCATCCAAAAAAAAAGGCGGTGGGGGTAGCAAGGAGGCAGGTCTCTTATGAGATTTCCAACTTCTCTTTTACTTTGAGTCTTCTCCTTGTCCATGTCTGTTGGTCAATTCCACTGTCGTGGATTTCCTCTGAGATTTCTGAGGGCTTTACTTAACTGACAATGACCTGGGGTGCTTTGGTAAACCTATTCACTTCAAATAGTCACTTAAACATTCAGAGGAGCACATCACATGTTTTGCAACAACAAGCCGTACATTTCTTGTCTTTACTTGTTGCAGGGCAGCGCACACAAACTGAAGTCATGGTTTCAGGGTCAGCCATATCTGGCCAGTTGTCAAGTAAACAACAGCAGAATGCCTCAATGAATGCACGTCAAATATGAGCATTAAATGCAGTAGGGAAAATATTCAGTGCCTCATTGTGGTGTGTTAAATAACATTCACCACTGTTGCCTTCTCATGAATATACACACTGCGTAGGAGGGCACAAGTGGCTTAGGGATCGGCTCATAGCACAATCCAGAGAGCACTACAGCTCAGATACAGCGGCTTCACCACATCCACTGAGCTGAGCCTCAGCAATGCATCACGCTAAAGCATCTTCACTGAGAATTAATGACGTTGGGGAAACAGCACAAACCTGCGCAACGATACATTGCCTAAGGGCTCTACAGGACCTAAGTGTTGTGGACAAAAGGCACAGCCTCATTTCTGAGGGACTACCTAATTACAGTCATCATGTGTTCATAGGTGACAAAGTCTAGACGAGGTAAAGGGGGGAGGAAGTCATCCGTTAAGGCTGAATATGATTGTTGACCTCAAGTGGTGGTTTTCTAATCAGTGAGACTGCTGATGGAAGAGAGAAATGGCTTTTTTTTGTGGGTAGCCACATTAGGAGGGACTCTGACAAGTCAGAGGAGCTGTTTTCTGAACTAGCCTGGAGTGCTATTTGTCACACTCTTCTCACTGGTTCACTAGTGACTTAAAAAGGGAGTGGTAGGGAGGAGACAACTTGGAATTTGCTTAAACAAGTAATGGGTTAAATGGAATACTTATGTTGCCCCAACAAGCAAATGTAGAGTTTATGGGGAAGAAAAGCCGAGTTTGGAGGAGTTTGGCTGGAAATACCCACCTTAGTTGTGTTGTGTTGTGTTCTGCTGTGCAGAGCTGGGAAGGAGGGAGTGAGAGAGGGAGGGAGGGAGAGAGGGAGGAGGCTGAAGAGTATTGATGATGTGTTGGCAGCGGTGTGAGGGCCTGCCTGGCTCTCCTCATCAGCGCCGTGAACTGTGGGCGTCCACCGAGCCCCTCCGCTCCCACTCATGTCAGGTAGCGTGAAACCTGATCAAGAGATAAAACTGCCATTACACTCCGGCCAGCCAGCCCTGGCCGTTTGCTGCATTATATATAATTTAAGACCATATTTTTTACCCCAAGCACAAATACAGCAGCTTGCTGGGATCATTTGAGAACTTAAATTGCATTGTACGTTTTTAAAGCAGCCTTTTTGATTGAAGTAACCTCAGGACCTGCATATTAATGAGAGTTGTTCCTTACACCATTAATGACATTTAATCATTGGTCTCTGCACAGAGGTTTTTATTTATTCTCTCTTTATAAAATGAGGTGAAATATGAGAAACTCATAACAGCGGAGAATTTTATCTGGCGTTCTTGGCTGCAAACCAGTTGCTCCTGAGACGGAGGGGAGGACAGAGCCTGAGAACTTGGCTGTTCTTCGCTGGCATGTTCCAGGAGTGTGGGGGTCGACATAAGCCTATCTGCGCAACTCGGCATTCTTTTTCAGTTTGATAGAATTTGAGGGCTTTGGCACTCCTCACCGTGCCTCCGTGCCAGTTGAGTGTGGTGGTATTCAAATCGCCGTCCTAAGAGTCTGGAGGACTCCAATTATTTGTATTAGGTAGAGTTAAGAATAGTAGGTTTATTTTATGAAAACGTGCCCTGAAGTTGTGTACAGCTTATGCTGAGAGCTACTTGAAAGACCTAATCCTTTTAATTCAGTGAAATTATGTGTGTTGCCACACACAACACAAAAATGTACTAACAGTTCTGTGCAGCTATAGGATATGCTCAGTGTAAGATTGTAAGAAAACATTTTGAGCTGAGCTCTGAATTGATAGGTGGGGATTCTGCCTTCTTCCGCACAGATGGTTAAACTCTAGTCACGAAGCAACCATTTATGGGCGGCGGGGACGTGAGACAGAAAGCCACATTAGGTGCCTGCCTTGAAACGCTGATTGATGTAACTTTGGCTTGTGCAGCCCTTTGGCATAGGTGGAACAGGTGTGACTCTGCCACAGAGTGGAGCTCAGACAAGCTCCATCACAGCACAATGAGGTCATTGTGTAACATCAACATTCTTGCTAAAGGCTTCAGCTTTTTTACAGGCTGCGTTGCTAAAGGTAGCCATCTGGGAGCCAGAGGATCCAGGTGAGGAGGATTTGAGCAAGATTTGCCATATAAAAAAGGCTGTGTGCAAACCAGCTGTGTGGCGAGACTCACACCCCCTAGCCAAAGACTATGAGGTCTGGTAATGTGCTGGCAAACTTGAGTTTCTCTACCCCCCCACCCCACGGTGTTTAAAAATAGTTACAGGGTATTCATGCCCTTGAGTTTGTTGTTTCCGCCTTAGTCAGTGTTGTAATGACAAATGAAAACCTGAAATTCATAACTCGAGGAGGTATTTTTTTCCCTACGTATGAGAAATCACGCTTACTGTCTACGTGTACAGACCTCGCAGATCAGCACTGAGTTTTAGGAGCCTTTGTCGTTGTTTTGCTAGCTTGAGCTTTTACCTTTTTCTCTCTTTTTCTGTTTTTATTTTTTTGTCTGTAACAGTGAGACACGTATCTCTTTTCCTTCTGTCGTCTTTTTGCCCAGGAGGCCATTGGAGAATTGGGACTGGCGAGTGTCGAAAAGTGACAGAGACGTGTATTTTTGTTAGCACAGGGTTGGGTGTCTGGACGAGGTCCCTTAGCTGTTTTATAGTTTAACCAGCCTTGACTTGCTCTGTGGTGACATGCATCTGCTGACTCGGAGGATCAGTGCGTTAAGCTCGGGGCTGACTGGTGGGCCATGCTTGAAAGACTTTTGGCATGTGCTGGTGCCTGCATTTTTCACCCTTGACTGAAAGCATATGCCGCGCACAATCGAGACAGTGTTAGCGTGTGGGTCCCAGGCAGCTTCCTACACATCTGGCAGCGCTTGGCCCCCCTTCCAGGTGAATCATCTCCCCCGGGAGGGTGGCTCGCAGTGCTGTGGCATCTGCAGAGTGGCAGGAAGTGTCTGAATCTGTCGGAGAGTGATTTCTATCTCCACATGCTTTTCCAATTTCATCAGACCTCCCCCTCCCCCCATGCTCCCCTTCTTGAAACGTCTCCACCCCCACTCCTGCCCCCCATGCCTCCCCTGTACCCCCAACCCCATCACACCCCACCTTCCTGCACTTGGCTCCCGGTTATATGATGAAGCCAGCCACAGATGAAGGAACGGATGGCTGATTTGAGAGGGGGAGGGGGGGGGGGGGAGAGAAAGAAAATTATGTGTGACCCTTAAACGGGTGTGTCACGGCCAAGATGGGTAATTATGTCCTGTAGCCTGATCTGAAACAGCAACCGCACAGGCTGTGCACCTTGTATCACGCTGATTATTTCTGACACAAACAGATGTACATGGTGTTGTCAGTCGCCGTGTGGGAGTACCATGTTGAGACTTTTAATGGAAATGCATATCCTCATATTACAACAAAAGAAATAGAAAAAATAATCAAATTTAATTTGGTTTGACTTCAAGACTTACTATTTTTGGACATTATTGTTCTTGATCAGTAACCAAACTTTGAATGTTATTCACATTTTTACAAAGGGTTTGATCACTAGGCAGTGACATTATGTGTAATAAAAATTGAATTATCATTAGCTTTTGTGACCTGTAAACAAGTTGTCAGTTTTATCGTTAGCACAGGCAGATTCCAGGAGTGTGGCACTGTGCCTCTTCAGCAAGGAATTCTGTTTGGGTTTCAGATTTCACTTCAGAGGCTGGTGGGGTGGGGGGGGGGTGCATCCCAGTGGTCGGAGCTCATTAGGTGTCAGAAGATGTGATGCGTGAGTGTCACCCTTGTATTTGTTGAAATATTGAACAGCTTTAGCGCCGCTGTGGTGCCGACAGTGGTGTGCTGCAGCGGGCGCTTAGCGAATCATCTGGAAGCCTAATGAAGGCAGAACTTTGATTAGCCGCGAGTGTCAGATGGGCCGGCTCTCTCTCTCTCTCTCTCTCTCTCTCTCTCTCTCTCTCTCTCTCTCTCTCTCTCTCTCTCTCTCTCTCTCTCTCTCTCTTGCCTGCAGAGGTCTGTGATTGGCAGCAGGCGATGTTTGTGCGCCGCTGCCGAGCAAGTTCGCATCCCCATTCGACCCCCACCCACCCCCTGCCCCATCACCCTGGGGGGTGGGGGACGCTGGCAGAGTGTGGGCCCTCCTGCCTGTGACCCGCTTTCTTGCTCCTCCGAGGGAGAGCGTTAGTGTCAATCTGGAACCTCGTCTGGCAGACAGGGACCTGCTGGTCATGGTCAAAACAATAACACCTCGCTGATAATTGCCATCCACCAGCGACCTTGCTACATCTAAGCCCAGTCTCTTATGAAGGGGAAAACTGATTTTTGTGAAATATTCCTTTCTATTTATTCTAAAGCTACTTCTGTGCCCTCCTCTGTCTACAAAGGTTGCTGATGCATGCAATTGGGAATGTGTTTGGACACATACATTTCAAATTCAATTTGGATGTGGGCAGAAAGTGGCCTTTCTCTTGTTAAAGAAATGTGACCACTGAGACTTGCGCCGATGCGTTTGCCTGCAAACAGACCATAATGTCATAGCCAAAGGTGCCATTCAGACTATCACCAAGCTGCCTGTCAGTCCTGCAAGCCCAAACAGAGACCTATCGCCCCAGGCCACAGCGTGCCTCTCCACTCCCACCACTGCAAGCTGGGGACCTGATCAGGAGATAGTGCTCTCAACACATTCTTCACAGAGCAGATCTCAAACGACAGGGAGTGACAGTTGCCAGTGATCAATGGAACAACAGGCGAGCTGAAGTTCCATTTTCACGTGTCTGTGTGTTTGTGGCTCCTTGTTAGAAAATATGACTGGTCCTGTGGAGGTTGGGTTGCGTGTGGAGAGAGATGGGCCGGTCGTTCGTCTGATTTCATGGTTAATTGAAGCCTGGTGGGCTTTTTCTCAGGTCAGGTGTGGGGAGGAGGAGTCTGTGGCGAAGAGACGCAAACAGACAGCAGGAGCCAAAGTCAGAGCTCCACCAAGCATGCACTCGCCTCCCCCCACTCCGTCTTAATGAGACCTAAACAATATGGAGGCACGCACACACTGGAAAACAATCTTCTGTTCCTCTCACTGTCATATATTTCCACAGTTATTCCCCATAGAGAGGTCCTGTTCACACTGCACCCAGCGCAAACACCAGGCAGCACAGGGTCAGGGTATGAGACGCCAGTACCAGTTGGAAAAAGAAATAGAACTCCTAACCTCGGTCAACAACCCAGAGCTCATCCACCAGTGGTCAATCTGAACCTGTTGGTGCCAAAGAGCAGACGTGCAAGATGTTATCCAGCACTGGGGCCAAAATATTTTGTTTTACTCTTCACTTTTCTTGATCATAGATTTCATTTGAAAATCAGTCTAATTACTGGCTTCAACATGGTGTGGTACCGTAACATAGAGGATGTCTCCTGAGTCGAGATGGCAGTCTCCCAAAGTGACACCCAAAGGAACGACGTGAAAAATGTATGAAAGGTGCCGTGTAAGAATTAAATTATTCTCTTTGTGCTTGGCAGGGACATGCTGGCCTTGCTGGGCTCGTTGTGCGTGTGGTTTGATTCAGTTTTCAACAAAAGATCACATGACTGTCAGAGGGTCTGAGCATGATGGATGTGCATGCATAGCTGCCTTCAAACGGACCCCAGAGTGTGGGGGCCTCGGTGCTGGCTACTCCGCGCGCCTCAGCTCGGGGTGGGAGATGGGAATCTGCTCTCCCGCGCCCGCTCTGGCTCACTCTGGCTCTGAGAATGAACACGACTGCAGATGTCCCTCTGTGAGTCATTAGCCCCGGTGGCTGGGGGAGAGTTCGCTGGAAAAATGTGTCTAGGTGGAAGGGGAGTGCAAACAGGCAGACGGAGGTCCAGGGGTCAGATGCAGGCTGCAGTGTAGGGGTCTCCAGCCCTCCCCTCCCCTCCATGCCGTTGACTCACCATGTACAACCTATCGCACCACAGGTCAAACCCGGTTATTCATGTGTGCGGTTTTACCCCATGTGACTTGATTTCCGTGAGCCTCTATCTGAGCCATGCACCGTGTCGAGACGGCAAGACTTCCAGGTCACTCAGGGTGGGAATTCTGACTCTGCTCTCCTTAGTCTTCCATATGTTTGTTGTTGAGGTGTTGATTTGAGATAAGATCTGCAACCTACTGTAAAGTGACACCTTCCTCCACCACCATGGAGGGAGGCAAAGGTGGATAAAGACGGGCATGTTTTCACTTAATTTGTGCGCTCCGTGCTGTTTCACAACTTTGTAAGAGTATGGTTTTAAAGGTCATTTGGGCTTTGCGTATGAGGGCTCTTCCCTTAGATTTAGCCGCTGCCTTGCATCCACCCATTTTGTGCTGGAAGTGACAAGCTCTGAGATTGTTCCCACCTGCAGAATCCTCTTTCGTTCCAGTTGGTTCTTATCTCCACCGGTGAGTCTGTGTGCATAGTCTGCATTCCATTCAAATGAAATATTGTCATTACATGCTCTTGATGTGTAACCTGCTTCCTACTGGAAAGGTTTTTTTTTTGGAGAGCATGATATGTTACACTGCTTACATTGACACCTCTCACTGCAAACACTTCCCATTCTCACTCCTTGCCTCTAATTTATTTTCATCGTTATATACTTTCTCTATCTGCCCAGATGAGTCCCCCCCCCCCCCCCCCCGGTTCATGACTGTCAGCCAACATTAAGACCTCCCAGTGAATTGCAGATGTGCACATAAGGATAAGGATAGTATCACTCCGATCCAAGCCCAGTGGTTGGGAGCTGTTGAGTGATGTCGGCTGAGTCAGTAGTCGGCCTGTGTCTGAGTGAAAGGCCACCGGGTAGCTGTGGCCCCCGGGGGCCTCTGGGGCCTGTTGGCCAGGAGAGGGCGGTCCCGGTCACTGCAGTGGCAGGTTAACGGTGGGCGGGCCTGTGGCCAAGGGCCATCGGTGTCAGCCGCTGGTAACGATCCCCCGCCCCCATCTGAATGCTAAGCGTTGTCCCCCGTTGAAAGATTCCAGAAACTTCACTAGCGCTCAGGGCTCCTGGGTCACTCGTTTGTCATCATGACCCCTGACCTGTGCAGGCCAGCGTGCCGGGAGGAATGTCGGAGATGTTTACCTTGGGTGAGACTGATGGTGTCCAGGTGGCTTTTTTCCTCAGTAGTCTTTCACTCTCCAGCCAGGGGTTTTCAGGCTCAACCTTTAAACCTGCCAGCCACAAATACTGCCATAAACCCAACCCAGCTCCTTTGTACTCACAAACACAATCACACTCACGTGTCTTAAAGAGAGATTGTCACCAGTGATCATTTAATCTACTAATAAAAACTTGAATTTAAGTTGCATGGAATAACTCCTTTTAGCTGGTGATGTCTGTGATCCCATCACATAGTGACACAGGAGTTGGAATGTGTCCAGCAGAGAGAGGGGGGTATTGATCAGCCCTCTCAGGCTTCTTCTCCACAGCTGTGTGGATGCACTCCTCTGTTAACTGACCCTGTGGCTGTGCAGCCCCTGAGCTTAACTGCGGGGCAAAGAGTGGCATCCATAATGGACAAACCAAAACAGTGTCATCTATCACTCGATCATTGGGTCTCCCAGGATGGCTTTTTGAAGTGCTCTCTCCGGCTGGAACTTCTGGAAAGTTTTTCCGTGGCCACCTCCCCCACCCTGGCCCCCACTAAAGAGGCCATTAAACACCGTTGTAATGCAAACAGTAATTCTAAAGAGACCAAACAGGTGTCAGATACTAAGGGATGGTGCCTCTAATGTAGCCATTACATGAAGCGAGGGCAGATTATCATAAAAGCATCGCTCGCCTAATGTGGACACGTCTGATCAATACCAGACAGGCGGAATGGAGTGCCCAGGAAGAGGGGGTGGGGGGTGGGGAGTGCTTGTATTAATCTTTCTCCATTCTCCAGTGACCTGATCATCACACTGTCCTCACCAGACAGAAATACAAGCAGACCAACACACTTAGAAGGTTCAGACGATGGTAGCAACACTTTCCATATGACAAACACTGTAGTTTTCTTATGACAACGTTGGCAAGAGTAACCACACATCAAGTATTAGCTTGACTTGGGACCAGAGGCTGTCGGGCTGAATAGTGCCATTGAAAGTGACTCATTTCCTGTCTTTTATTCAACATTATCTCCTGTGCTACTCAGCTGAATTGCAAAATCAATACTAATCCACTGCTGGAGTTTGAAGTGTTAATCTTTAACGCGCTTCTGTTGCTCATCAGATGCTTACTGTCACCTGGCATGGCCTTTATGTCCAGTGCCATATCAGAGGGACATCACTCTTCCAGGAGGATCCTGCTAATCATCCTAATTTAATCCAGTATTCCAGACATAATTTGCACACATCAAATCCAGGAAGCCTCTCCTCCTGTGTCTCCAGAGTATGAGATCAAGTGAGACGCCGTCCATTTCTGCTGCCACCTTTTGTGCTGCACATTAGACTCCGCAGAAGACCCTCAGCGTACACATTATTGTATTCGGTGCGTTTCAAAAGCGCGGTCTCTCTGTGAATGTTTTGACCCGTGGGTCCGCGTGGCACCTCTCCGCTCAGTTGATATTTTTAGAGCCCGGACTGTGAAATTAGCCTCCCTTTTTACTTGCATGTGGAGTGCACTCAGAGGACGTCCATGCTTTTACTCACTCGGTTTTAGATTAAACTGGTGGTCATTAAAGCGCCATGAGCCCTCTCATCAGAGCTGGAGCGTGCGAGGAAGCCGTATTAATACGCCTCGTGTCGGAGGAGTGCACTCGAACGAAAATACCATATTCATTTCCAACACACCACGTGAAATGATCACTTTATTGCACCAAGCACTCATGTTTTATGTCAACTTTTCAATGTGCAGCATATCAGTGGCTGAAAGTGTAACCAAGCCTGATGACACTGGTCAAAGATAATCAATGACATGAATGTTGTGCCAATATATTTAATAGACCTCATTTTGATTGTATGTTGACTTCTCTCTATCAACAACTGATTCCCAGGAATTTATGTCTCATGACTCATTTGGGATTCTTGCTCTTTTATGATACGATCTCAAAAGACTGTGTGCACTTGCTTCAGCTGAAAAATTAACCAACGTTTCGGACAAATTCCAGTCATTTTGAGGAGCGGTCAGTGCTTGGTACCACCGCTGACGTTGGCCCCTCAGGATAGGCAGTAACAGCTTCTCCCCTTGGCCTTTTTATTGTCAGTTAAAAGTGAAGGCAGACACATGGATGTCTTTACAATGTGCAGAGTGGCTTGAATGCCAGCCAGCCTTGTCTGGGCAGGTTTGCTGTGTGCGCGTCCAATGACATGTCTCTGCATTTCTAGCACAAACCCAGACAGAGTTGTCTCTGCCATAATCCAAGGCAGAAATGGTGCAATTGTGAAGCAGGGTGACATCGCAATGGTACTTTTAGAAAAGTTGTTTGTATAGCCATCAGTATAGGTCCCTAACATTAACCTTGTTCGTTAACCTTGTTCGTGTGCAATATGTGTATCAGATGTTTTATTTCATGTGACGCGGAAGCAGCTACAACATCTGAACTTCTGGATTTGTATTTCTGAAACAGTGCTTTGCCTTTTAAAAATTGATTTAGTGGTGACAGACAGGATCCTAAACAAACCAGACATGCTATTCTCCCAAATGCGATCATCTGATGAATAGTAATTCTTTTTTTCTTCCCAGACTCTCGTCATCTTCTGAAGTACATAGACACTGAGTACAGATGTGAACATGGCTTTTTCCTCGAGTGGGCACATAACAAACATTCAAATAGCCACCTAGACCTGTCGGGATAAACATGCACTGATGCATTACGCCTCGCTGTGAACACTGCCCTGGAGGGAGGGACCCGGGCTTGGAGTAATTCTGTTTAAAAACAGCAATTTTACATCCAGGAGCCTCTTAATCCCAGCAATTTCTTGGGATTGATTTTGTATGCATCCCTTGGGTGTGGAATAAATAAAATGTTTCTGGCATTTTTGCTTGACAGGACAACCACTTCAATCTTCTGCTACATGCTCGGCTGAAAAGCATCCCGAGTGTAACCTCATAAAATTTTTCTTCTGACAAAATAAAAGCTTTGATCTTCAGTAAGTGATGCAGTTTTAATTGAATATTTCAAGGTTTATTAGTTACACATTAATAGGTATCGCCTGGTCTGAGCCTGTTGATAAAACTTGAAAAGAAATGAAGATTCTGGGCCATTAGATTCCCTAACTGCCTCATGGTGGTGTTCCTCTCTCAATTACAGAACCCCTGCAGTTAGTCAAAACATACCTGTTAAAACCTGCATTGTAATTTGTGGATTAAATGCCGCGCCTAATGGGTTGGAGCCGTGGTAGGGAGGTCTCCTCTCCTCTCCTCTCCTCTCCTCGCTCCTCTCCTTCGGGCTGATTCACCCTGACCATCTCTCTCCCTCCGTAGTGGCCGTCCTCCTTTTCTCAGGCTTCTTGCGAAAGGATGTTTTTACAGCTTCTTATATGAAGTTGAAGGAATGGTCTGACCCCTATTACGTTATCATGACAATCAGAAAATCAGTTTTAGGCACCGAGCCAACTGGAATATTGTTTTCAAAAATACTTGGAAATGTGTAGTTTGGTTCAAGTAGAGAGGAAAATTGGATGATGGGTCATAATACATTTTCTTGACAGTCATAAACTAAACATGAATCTTGATAGTGAATTTTGTTTTTGATAGTAAATAATATTTGTGTCCTGTACTTAATCACAGTAAACTTATTTTCTTTTTTTCCTTATATTCCATCTCAGTCCTCACATCTCTGCTACTTGCTAAATGTGTATTTTGTGCATGGCGTGATTTTGGAAAATGAGCCCTTGAGGCACTGGAAGTTTAGTGTGATTTAAATAGGCACGTCCCTGTATGATTGCTGATAGTGACACACTTAAGAAAATCAAATCACAGGTAACTTACCTGCACTTACATGTTTCTGGATACTGGGTCCAGACGGTGGTGAGTTCCCGTCAGCACAAGGTACAACTTGTTATCGGGACTGTTCACAGAGCGGTGTTGAGAACACACACGCACATACACACACACATCCGTAGTCAGAGCTCAACTCTAGGGTGAGCTCTGTGCAGGGCTGCATTGATTTAATGCATTACTCAAGCTGCCTTGGAGAGCAAGGCTGAAGGAGAGAGAGGGAGAGAGAGAGAGAGAGGGAGCAGAGAGGTAGAGTCTCTCCTGACTGCATTAGGAGAGCCTGGAGCCTTTGTGATTCCTTTTGATCAAATCTCTGTGAAAGATGAGTGTCATGCCCTCTTCCAGCCAGCTGTGAGGGGACTGCCCTGTGACTCGACGGGGGAGGTGTGTGTGTGTGTGTGTGTGTGTGTGTGTGTGTGTGTGTGTGTGTGTGTGTGTGTGTGTGTGTGTGTTGGGGGGTGGGGGTGGGCTTGGTGGGAGGGGAGGAGGAGGGGGGGGGGCATGCTCCAACACACCACGCTGGGGCTCGCCGGGGAAAGAGAAGGCAGCTCCTGAGGTGAGAACGGCGAGTGGGAGGGTGGGAGGATCTCATTCCAATCCCCTGTGCCCAGTTTCAGCACACTGCACATCTTGAGCAGTTTAGAGCCAGACCACGGACAGAAAAAATAAGGAAGAGGGGGAGAGGAGTGGAGAGAAAGAGAGGAGGAGAGAAAGAGAGGAGAGAGAGAGAGAGGGCATGTGTAAGAGTGGCACATTTGTTGTTTTTAAAACGCGAGGTTGAGCTTGAAGAAGAATGTGTGTATGTGTGTGAGGGCAAGAGAGAGTGAGAGACAGAGAGCAAGTGTGTGCGTGTGTGTGTGTGTGTGTGTGTCTGTGTGTGTGTGTGTTTTGTGCGAGGCTTCAGTGTTCATGTGCGACAGCCTGAGAGAAGCGGCGTGTGACGGCTCGGCTGCCATACTACTTGTGCAGACAGGAGAGTTGGAGGCATTTCTTTTGTAGGGACTCGCAGGGAATGGCAAACAACACACTCAGCCTGGGATCATCCATTTAATAAGAATGTCGCAGGTAAGGAAGATATCTTCATTACACTATCTTTCCTCTTCCTCTTCTTCTTCTTCTTCTTCTTCTTCTTCTTCTTTTCAGTGTCATCTAATGCCTTCACTTTATAGAGGTGAAAACATACAAGCAAAATATCTCTTTCTGAGAGAAGCTGCAGGGTTGATTTGCCAAGTGGAGTTTCTTATGAAAATATTTTTGGAAACTTTTGATTGATGTTGTGAAACTTTTTAATTCATTTTTCATGCTCTCACTTGCTCGCTGAAATTGACTATCCCGTCAACTCCACAAAATCTAGGAGGTCAATGCTGAAACTTAGATAGAACTAATTGTTTTACACTTCTTCAACAGTGACAACCTATTATTCTTCACTAATGATACGGAAAGTTACACTTTGTGTAGAAAGAGAAAAATATCTAATGATTTGTAGACTGTTGCTGTTTAGTCCAAACATTCATTTTCACTGTAGCTGAGTAGCTATCTTTCTTTCTCTCTTTTTCTCTTATTCTCTCTCCCTCTTTTCCTCCCTCTCTCTCTCTCTCTAAAAGACTTCATTGCCATGCTTTGCTTTTAGTTGCTCTCCGCTGGCTGCTAGCCAGGCACTATTGGAATGTAATTTAAGACCGGCATAATGTTTTGTCGCAGCCTTAATGCAACAATTAGCCGATCTGTCGATGTGCTGGTTTGTGTGTAAGTGTCTGTGGCAGGCAGCTTTGTACTGTACTGTACTGTATTTGTACTGGGGACAACCACAGCCTGTCCAGCCTTGGGAGGGGACCCTTAGTCATCAGCAGAGTCATGCCAGACATATCAGCTGTGGAGGAAGTAAAGTTTCATTCATTCAGAAATCCTTGTACCATGATCGTTAAGGCATCTGTGTTGTTTTGTCTCCTTGGGATTTTTATGTTGACTGTCCTTGATTTGTTTTTCTTATCATCATTATGTAGTCATACATGTAAGCTTGTTGTGTAGTACTTTACAAAATCCCCCATTTACTTCTCTCAAGTACACTGTCATTCAAAAAGAATTTTCAAAAGAAAAAAAAATATTTAAATGAACGATTAACTCTTGGGGCAGAAGTGATCAGGAGGAGGGCAAAACACGAGGGGAAAAGAGGGGAGTTCCCTGTCTCGGCTTACACCAAAAGGATCTCAACATGAGGAGAAAAAAAGAGGGGTGTTTTTTTTTTTACACAGTGCTGCACCGCTATAGAGATTTTTCAGCCCTCTAAAGCCACTTGGGCAAAGCACTTATGGCCCTGACTCACGTCAGGATTCCTTCCCATTTTGCTGTAGCACCTTTCTAGAAAAGTATATCAAGCAGCAGCAGCAGCAGCTCCTCAACAGAGAAATGGCTGTATTGTCTGTGCTGTTAGCTGCCTCTCCCTCCTCCGCTGGTGAACCTCTGGCCTCCCAGCCCCTATGAACTGTGTGGGCTGCCTGTGTGGATCCTCGCTCTCCCTCTCTCTCTCTCTCTCTCTCTCTCTCTCTCTCTCTCTCTCTCCATCCCTCCCTCCCTCCCTGTGCTAACTGCGAGTGGTGTAGAGTAGGGCCCCGGGGCGTGCTGGGCTGAGCTGCCTGGTGCTGCGCTTGGGCGCTGCAGCCCCTGAGCCCCGCACTCAGCTTCATTAGTTCCATGATGGTCCATCAGCGCTGGGGCCCCTCTCCGCTGCAGGCCCCGTACAGCCCCGCACTAAGCGCGCTCCTGCCACCGCCGCCGCCACACAGCTATAGAGGCGGCTCGTGAGGATTTGTCAGCCAGATGTGACAAGATTGTCAAGAGGCTGGGTGAGGAAAAAGTGAGAGAGAGAGGGAGGGAGAGAGAGAGAGGAAGAGAGAGAGAGAGAGGCAGAGTGTGGGGGAGAATCTGATATTAATCAGTGCATAGCTCGAAGCCAAACTTTCTCAGACGCAGTGTACTAACATGTTCCTCTCATTTACTGCCTGTCTTTGTGGTCTGTGAGCTGCCACTGTCTCCACACTGCGAGCGGCAGAGGTGGTGGGTAGAAGCAGTTAGGGGCTTTTGTTTGTTTGTTTGTTTGTTTTTGTGCGTACCCACCTGCTTTTGGGATCAGTTTCATGGGCATAGATGTTCAACACAAAGCTTCACATGGAGATCCAGGTAATTCCTTCACTCCTTTTAATCATAAAGAGATCAATGTTTTTATTTTAACATGATTTAGTGTTATAGGCTAAGAACACAGCCGGACATTGCAGTTGTTTCTTAAAGATTAGTGAGTGTATGATGTATTCTCGCAGCACCTATCTGTCTGGTGAATGATTTAGTTGTTTCTAGTCATATTTTCCTTCATTTTGAAACTTTTAGTAAGTCTTTAGGATTACATTGTGACTCATCATTTATCATTAAAGTAGAATTCCTGTGACGTTTTATATCTAACTTCTAATATAAATATAATAGAAAGGAATGTAATGAGCAATATTATTGATATAAATAAGTCACAATATGGTTCCCATAGTCTCAGAAAATATTTAAAGTTAATAATCTTTTTCGGGAGTTTGACGTTTTTAGTATTAGTAGTCTGAGTTTGATATCACTCTACTTTACTAAGAGTTTGTGGCTAATCTATCAGGGAAATAGTGGAGTCAGAAAGATGGATGTGTGTCTGATGAAAACACGTCTCGTCAGTTTACGATAAAGGCATGAGCACGAGCATGAGGAGGCAAATATTTCCTACTGATGTCACCAGGAAAACTTTGTGCTGCTCTGTTTTCTTGTGGGGTCTCAGACGTTTTTATTAGGTCAGCCCTAAAAAATTCAGTGTGGTTGTTGTGACTGGAAATTGCAATTGTGTCACTTTGTTTTTGGTTATCGACAACATCATACATCTTTTCCACTATTTGTACATTTGTATCATTGGCTTTGTCTATACTTACAGTTTTTCTTTTACCACCAACAAAGCTACAGTTTGTATATATTGTTTCACAGTTTGTAATTCACTGTTTAATATCCAAACAGAAATCTTTGGAATATTTCTATAATGATGTGTGTTCTGATCTGGTTAAGGAAGCACATTTGTGGACAGTGACAAAGAAATGAAACAAATCACTCTTAAATGAATCACACAGAATGTCAGGGAAAAAATCAGACCCCCCAGTTCCCCCACCCTCCCCCCTAAAATATTTAGAGACAGTTGTAGTTATTATCGAGGCTGTGTCTCTTTGGCACCAAATGCCAGGCGTGTAGCATTTAGCTGGCAATCTGCACCAAGCATCACTTAATTGATTTGCTTTACAGTAAATTATTTCAACAAGGACACTCAATACTGTCGGCCGCAGCTGTCCACAGTTGTTATGAATATTGCTTAGCAATTGCTGTTGAGTCTATAAACTTGCATGGCTATTATGTACATATGGCAGGATTTATTTTAAGAGCCAAAGAGAACCATTTTAATATTTCTTTTCTCCATGAAGGATGTCATGGCCCTGGCCCAATGTGGGGGGGGGGGGCTGTGACTGGGAACGGAGGTCCTGAATTCCCAAAACACGAAATAACTGACATTCTGACCAATTGGACACACTCTGTCTCAGTGTGAGTGTGAACAGTAGCCTTGTGCAGGACGGGGCAGCGGCTGTGGTGAGCTGGTGTTGCAGTGCTGTTCTCCGCTCCAGTCTCGTGATGTACCTGAGCATGTCCTCGCACAGCTACAGTGGCCCAGGCTAAACGGTTTAGCTCATCAGGAACCCTGCGCATGCCGCTGACAGTGATGTAATTGAGAGGCTATGTGGTGAAAGACTGCTTCATATAGTTATTTGGGACCACATTGTACGTCAAGACAACCACAAATGATTTCCAACCATGTCTTTCTGTGTGTACATGTGTGTGCATGTGTGTGTGTGTGTGTGTGTGTGTGTGTGCGAGCGCGCTTGCATTTGCTTGTTGCTCCTGTGTTTGTGCACGGCTGTGTAAAAAAGGTATCAGGGGCATCTGCATCTTGTGCTCTGGCCTCAGTGGCCCTCTCGTTCCCCCCTCTTCCCTCCCTCCCTCTCTCCCTCCCACAGACGAATGTTATCACTTAGGGTCTGGGGCTTCATGGTACGCCGGCCCTCTTCCCCTCACACTCCCCACCCGACTTCTGGCCCGCGTCCCTGGAGAGGTCCCACTTCATTTTAACTTTGACTAAGCAGCATTTCATTGGAACAAATGAGTGCAGACGGTTGCGAGCCCACAGATTTATGGCTCCTGAAGTGAACATTAGTTGCAACATGTTTAGAGGGAAGTTATTCTTTTCTCTGCGTAGTTCAGTGCCTCTGTGAATAAGTTATGTTTATTTTCTAAGTCTGGATTGAAAATATCCAATGGTTTTTAAATGTTTTTTTTTTAGCAAGAAACTTTTCATGTCGGTTAAGACAAAAGGCGTGCTTTTTTACAATAAATGCAAAGAACATGAATCATGAAAATAAATATTTTTTGTTTTAAAAATATTACAAATATCTTTGTTACTAACTATTTAGCTGACTCTTCTTTTAATCGTATACTGTAAATGTTTGATTTAATTTGGAATTGCAGTGTTGCATCATTGGCATCAAAATATTTTAATTCAAGTTGTTGTCTGGTAATCTGATGTGATTTGATCACTTTAAATCATGTCAAATTTAAATTGCCGATAAAATTAGATATGTTTTTTCACTCTTCCCAAAAAGAAAAGAGCGGCGATATCCATCTCCTGTTCTGCATGTGTGGTGCAGGAGTTGAGAGAGGGCATGTAGAGAGGGAGGCCAGCGTAGCTCCTGCTGGGGAGAACACCTCTGTAGACATCTGCTTCACATTTCCCAGCCCAGGCAATACAACACCCAGGAGCTAAGAGGCAGCATCAACACTCACACAAAGAAAAAAGAGACTTATTTTTATTCTCACACCCACCCCAGAATATGACCGAATTAAAAAAGGAGATGTGTTTTATCACAACATAAAATGTAGATAAATGGCTGACTAGCTCATATGAAGTTCATATGAAGTGTTCACTAGATTTTTAAAAATGTAGTATCTTCACTGAAATTGTTTAACCACAAAATGCTAATATAAATTTAATTAATATTTTACTTTGACTTTTCAAAACAGACTATTTCATAGTGCTATAATTTTACACTGGTTTGAAAAATATCTTTGATAATGCAGCCATGATGCACAAGAATTGTACACATATACACACAACCAGTCCATGCTGACTAAAAACACTATTTAAAGACTATAAGGTCAATAGACATCTCGGCCCTTGGACGGCTGTTTTTTATTGTATCAGTTTGGTGTTGATACACACCTTCACTTTCACTCCTTAGAAATGATTCGCCTCTTCTCTTTTAACTCGGGGGATTTATGTCCCCCTCATCAAGATGACTTCACAAAGAGACTTGTGTCATTTATTTCCTTTCATGCGCATGAAATGAATAGCTAATTAAGAAAAAACACCTCAAATGTCGAACAATGGAATTTCCTCCTGTCACTCTCCAGCACAACTGATTGAGATCTACATTAAACGTAACAGCAGAGGAGCCGCATGCATGTAATGGGATTACATTAATTGGGCCGTGTTCCCTCTGTGGCTGATAATGACGGGATTTTGCTGCTTTAAGACGAGAGGCTCTTTTTTTTGGCCCCTCGCTTTTCTTCTTTTAAATGAAAATCAGGTGCCTCACAGGGTCCAGGGACACCAGCATTCAAGTGTTTCTGGTAATTAAGCTCAAGCAGGAGTCATATTTGATTAACAAAGTGAAGGGCTCCTCCCTGTTGACCGAATCAGCCTGCATACTTGCTCCATTTTAAGGATTACAAAACATGCTGCCGATACATTATTTATCAAGTTCGAAGAGGTACAGGAAAAATCTCAAAGGGTTTGCTCTCAGTCGTGCCAAGTAGTTCTTTGATGACTGATTTGAACAGGTCCAGTGTCAAAATCTTCACGGCTCTTGAAATTAAAATGTACTGGATATAGCAAATTATTTGAGCTCTCTTGGCTCTCATGAATAGTCTTTGAAATTGGCCATTGGTAACCAGGATTGAGACCATTGCCAATATGAAGCTTAATCACACTGGCATTAATAATGGTCTCAGTCAACAAGGGTTTTTTTCATCACACATTGACATTAAGGTGATAAAAAAGAAGACTACTATTTCTCACACCCTCACAGCATTTCATTTTAACTACAGAACATGGCTGGACTTGCATGGTGAGCTCGGAGCTCAACTCCGGCTGCTCCAGCACAGGCTGGGCTGTCATCTCCGCATCCCCCTCCACCGCAGCAGTGCCGCGAGCTCCCCTGTGTCAGAGCAGCTCAAAAGGGGGACCTCACCCCCTGAGGCATGGACATCTGTGGAGGCCGAGCCGCCCCACACTAATTAATGGCCCATTTGAATGGAGATGATTTAATGTGTCAGAACATCAAATGTTATGCATGTGCTGTCAGACCAAAAAAAATATTTTTTTTTGTTTCATCTTCCAGTTCTTCCACCTGATGGCTTGAAATGTGGGGCTTTGATTTTTGTGTTGAGTGCAGATTGAGGCTGTGAGGAGATGTGGTCCTGGGGTCAGCCCCAACCACGAGGCAACCCCTGACCCACTCCTGCCTCCCACTACTTTATACCTCTATTAACAGCAGGCAGGAACCGCGCGCAAAATCAGCAGGCAACACGACAAACACAATATCGAGTCCACCGCCGGGGAGATAAGCCCCATTAGGTGAACCCAAGCCCTCCCGATGGACTATAAAACGTCATCTAGCTGCCACTGGCCCTGGAGCTTTTCTTCTCTCTCACTCTCTCTCTCTCCCTCCCTCTCCATCTCTCTCTCTTTCTTTCTCTCTCTCTCTCTCTCCCCCCCCCCCCCTCTCTCCCCCCCTTCAAATGGCATGGCCAGTCCAGGTGTGGCCGAGTCCTCCTTTGTTAGAGAGGATGAGCGTGGCTGCTACTGCCCTGCAGCTGTGTTGGCTACTTCTCACCCCGCTGTCCATCCCCCACCCTGGCCCCAGACACCCCTCCTCACTGGAGGAGAGCGCGTCTGGTGTGACATGCCCCACAGTGCAGCGGCTAACATAATCCCCTTTGGTTCCCTACACCGCTCTTTAGAGAATAGGCTTGAGTTATTCGCCAGGAAAGCCTCGCTGACTGCCTCCAATCTATATTCTTTCCTGGGCACAGTGATCTAAAAAAAAAAAAACAGGCGTGGAACTCTGGCTTGTGCCTTTTATTCATGGGCCAGATTACTCTATTCTGTTGAAGAATGGAGGAGCTCTCATTTTAAGGATGGGGTGGAAATCGTGAAATGAAATGCCCTGTAAAATGGAAAAGCTGATATATCTTTGGGGTGATTTAAGGTTGATGTTTTTCAAATGAACCATCTCACGTGAGAGGGTATAAAAGCTGAATGTTGAACGTGATCAAGCGAGTGGTGAATTTGTGTTTGTATATAGATTGAGATTTTTGCATACATATGACACCTGGCCAGCACTTCACTGAGAGATAATTAATAAGGATAGGTAACTCGGGGATGCAATACCAAGAATCATGATTTTTTTTTTTTTTTTCTGGCCACCTCTATTGTGAATCAGAAAAGATGACATTGCACACTATTTTCTGCTGTAAGTGACTCTTCCTCTGTTTTTTGAACAGGCTATTTGCTGTACCTTGGTGAACTGTAATTGTGATAGTTTCAAACCTGGGAAACTGAAGAGGCGACAGTGTGAAAATTGCAAGCATGGATGGGTAGCTCATGGTAAGGATACACTTAGATAATCCTCCTTCATAATCAAGAAAGATAATCGAGTCTGTTTACTCTTTCATCATTTGAGTAGATTGCCGTTTCAAATATGACAGAAACAAGCATGCATTTCATGTAGCAAGATTGTGAATATATTTTCTCATGTTCTGACAGTAACACTGTTTTATGACATTGTCTCCTTGTAGCACTGAGTAAATTGAAGGTGCACCACATGTACCAGGGCAGTCAAGTGGAGATTGTCCACTCCAATGTGGTGTTTGACATCTGCAGTCTGATGCTGTATGGGACACAGGCCATCCCGGTGCGCCTCAAGATCCTACTGGACCGCCTCTTTAGCGTTCTCAAGCAGGAAGAAGTCATCCAGATCCTCAATGCACTAGACTGGACCCTCCAGGATTACATCCGGGGATATGTTCTTCAGGTTTGTACACAGAGCACTCACACACTTATCCAACTGCCTCTGTTGGAAGTCCCAGACTTAGATCGATTTATTTATTTATTTATTTATTTATTTATTTATTTATTTATTGAGTCGTGCTGAGATCAGACTGGGGTGCCTGATTTAGGATTGAAATGTGTAAACATAATTTTTTACAAGGACTTCCTCAGAACCCACCAGGGAACCACCAAGGAGAATCTGCTCTATTAGTTCATCATCAGGCATCATTGGTGATATGTGTGGGCAATTCATGTTAGCCCCCCTGTAATGGTGAGCGCGAAATCAGACTCCTCAACAGGCCCTTGAACAGCCGCCGTGTGATAAAATATTTATCGTTGTTACAGCACGAAGTTGCCGTCATGACTTTCAAATGACTTTCAAAGCGTGATCGTGCTCGTGTAATTACTGTGGGGTTGGGCAACCCAGGCACTTGATCAATGAGCAGCCCCCTGTCCTCTGATCTTCAGCCCCTCTCCACTCCGCCTCCGTGAGATCCATCAGAGATGGCAGACTGAAAGGAATGGCAACCATAAGGATAAATTGTTGCTATAATTAGACACCCTTTTGACCTTAAAATAGTCAAAGCAAATGTGTATATGGCAGGTGGTGGAAGGTGCTAATGTGTATTAGTTTTAAGTGGGTTCTAAGAAGAATGTGAGTTACATTGAACCTTTTCTTCCTGTTCTGTGTTTGGTAGGATGTGGCAGGGAAAGTGCTGGACCGCTGGGCTATTATGACCTTTGAAGAGGAGATCGCCACATTGCAGCAATTTCTGCGCTTTGGAGAAACCAAGTCCATTGTGGAGCTGATGGCTCTCCAGGACAAAGAGAGCCAGTCCGTCATCGTTCCAAGCACCCGCACCAACTCCGACATCCGGACCTTCATCGAGAACAGCACACCACGCAGCCCCAACCTGCCCATCAAGGTGGAGAAGCCCAGCGCGGGCCATGTGCACCACTTTGAGAACTTCATCAACAGCATGGCGTTCATGCTGCCCTTCCAGCTGCTGAACTCGGTGCCCGCTCCGCTCCTGGGCTCGCCGCCAGACGCGCTCCAGCTGGACGCGGCGCAGCGGCAGGAGCAGCAGGGCCGGCTGGACGAGTCGGGCCCGCCAGGGGAGAGCAGCCTCCTCGGCTCCAGCTCGGCCTCCTTCGCCTCCGACCTGGAGCGCACCGACAACTCCCTGGAGGCTGGCATCGCCAAGAAAGAAGCGGAGGACTTCCCCACCAGCGACAACTACTCGGACGGCCCGGCCACCCCGTGCATGTCCTCCGTGAGCTCGGAGGTCAACCAGATGTCCCCAGACAACAGAATGAGGTCCCTGGAGAAGAGTGGCGGCCTGAAGAAGGGCCGCGTGTACTGCAGCGCCTGCGAGAAGACCTTCTACGACAAGGGCACGCTGAAGATCCACTACAACGCCGTCCACCTGAAGATTAAGCACAAGTGCACCATCGAGGGCTGCAACATGGTCTTCAGCTCGCTGCGCAGCCGCAACCGCCACAGCGCCAACCCCAACCCCCGTCTGCACATGCCCATGAACCGCAACAACCGCGACAAGGACCTGCGCCACACCGGCTCCCCCTCCGATGTGAAAAGCGAAAAGCGGGCCGAATATGGCGCCATCTCCACCAGCGTCGAGAGCCGCTCGGTCACCAGCTACATGGTCAACAATGCGGACACCAAGCTCCAGAGCAGCTTCCCCAACATCAGCCAGAGCGGCATCCTCTTCCCCAACCTGAAGACGGTGCAACCCGTGCTGCCCTTCTACCGTAGCCTAGTCACCCCAGCCGAGCTGGCCAACACCCCAGGAACCCTCCCCTCACTGCCCCTCATCTCCTCCTCCGTCCCCATGAAGCCAGTGGTCAGCGAGGCGTCCTCAGAACCAGTACCAAAGAAGAAATCGCGCAAGTCCAGCATGCCCATCAAGATCGAGAAGGAGGCGGTGGAGGACATGGAGGAGCTGGCCGACGGCAGCGACTCGGACGACGAGGCTCCTCAGGCCGGCCGAGAAATCGAGGAGTCTGAGGGCAGAGGTCGGGCATGCAGGCGACAGATATGCAGCGACAGCGATGATCAAGGGCTGGACTCACACTTGGAGAGGGAACACCCATCGAGCGCTTTGAAGAGGCCCTTCGGCTTCATGCAGGACTCAAACGCCGACATGGACCGCGGCAAGGAGGAGGACGGCTCATACTATGCTGACGAGGGGCCGAGGCACAGCGCGGAGGGCAGCGTGATCACCTGCACATCGCCTAAACTACGAGAGCACCACAATCACAGCAGCAACAGCATGCCTGAGTCCGAGGAGGACGGCTGCGCTAACAAGCAGATGCAAGAGAAGGCCTGCGACTCCATCTACGCCGACAGCAATCACAGGGTGAGCAATGGTCCGCTCTTTCAAAAACTCGCAGATGAGAAAGACAACAGTGAGGTCTGCGCTGACGAGTACAGCAATCGCGACGCAGACACCGACCCTCACTCTATGTGCATGGACAATAAAGACGACCAGCTCCACCACTGTGAGATCTGCAATAAAACTTTCAAAAATCCGTACAGCGTCAAAATGCATTACCGGAACGTACACCTGAAGGAGATGCACCTGTGCACTGTTGATGGCTGCAATGCTGCTTTTCCTTCCCGGAGAAGCAGAGACAGGTGAGACTCAATATTATCATTAAATTACTGAGTCATTCTTTTATTACATTAATACAGTTAAAATCATTGACTGAAGTAATAGAGAATAAAGAGTAAGTGTGAGCATGAGAGTGTCTTTAGTGTATCAATTTGGACTATATGTGGAGGTCAATACTTTTCCCCATTTTACACATTTTAGGCACAGCGCCAACTTAAACCTCCACCACAAGCTGTTGACCAAAGATCACTATGGAGCGTCCAGCACAATCTATTCCACGTCCTCTCTTTGCAGGGAAATTGCCAGTGACTTCCGGCAAGATTTCTCCACGAAAGACCCCGTTGGGCAGACGTCCGTGATCTTTAAGGGCCACAATCGCATGGGCCTGGTCTTCCCCATGAGCAAGACGGCCGAGAGCACGGAGCACCCAGCGGAGGCATCGGTAGAGGACGAGGCGGTGCTGGACCTGAGCACCACGGCTGCCTCCCGCGGCAGCGGCCACTCATCCTGGGACTCGGACGTGGGCAGTGAGGAGGGAGTGGCCCTGGAGGACAGCGATGAGAGCTGTGACGGACTGAGCCTGGGGCCGGGCGAGAGCCTGGGCACGGAGCTGACGGAGCGCTCCCCTGGGTCCCACACTCCACAGCTGCAGGCCAGCTCCCCCATCACCTGCCAACTCTGCCAGAAGGTGTACAGCAACAAAGGCACCTTCAGGGCACACTACAAGACAGTTCATCTCCGTCTGCTGCACAAGTGCAAGGTTCCGGGCTGTGACACCACATTCTCTTCAGTCAGGAGCCGGAACCGGCACAGTCAGAACCCTAACTTACACAGGAACATGACTGTAAGCACTGCTCATGAACAAGAGTAGGCTTTATCTTGGGGGGGGGGGGATGGGCTGTTCTCTCAAATCAATTTGCTTTCATTGTCTGTTTTTTGTTGAATTATCTACATTTGGGTAGAAATAAGAACCTGTTTACTGGCACTTTTGGGGATTAAATGCATGTGAGAATGTATCTGAGGATGGTATGTCATATCAGTGTATTACAAATCAGCATAATGTCTCTGACTGGCACAAGTCTTTCAATTTCAAAATATCCATTAAAAGAATTTGGATTAAATGGAAATGTTGCAGGCACACTACTTTTTTTCTATAGGACAACAGTTTTTTAGGTAGGACATACTTTCAATGATGCCAACAGTATGTATACATGATCAGTTTTCTATCTTATGGTTAGATGATTTTGGATTGTATCATTGCTGCATCTACAGAAACCTTATGGGAGATAAGTACCTCACTACTGATAATATTTTGTACCTAATGAGATCATGAAATTCAAATTAATATCATTTTTGTATTAACGGAGGGCCACTGACCTGTCATACATACACCATAATGTCGAGTTCATAATCTTAGTATTTACCACTTTTTGTTCTATGCACTTATTTCATATCTGAAACATTGCTGGCCTTAGTCCGTTCTACTTGTCAACTGCAAAGTTTTAACTTTGAGGAACCAAAGTGCTGTCTATTGATGTCACATAGCATCTGGTGCAGGGTTCCCCATGTTGCGTCCTTTTTCTTTCAAACATTTTTTGGAACTAGTCAAACATTTAAGATGTTCTTGTTATTTAGTGATGACTTGTCAGTTCATATCTGTGTCCGTTGAAATATTGTTCCAGCAAAACATTGTGAAGTTTTTAGTTTGTGGCAGTTTGGGTCTCTGATCCTAAAGGTCTTTGCTGAAACCTTGATGTGTAGTGGTCCTGTTCAATAAGTTATTGTTTAGTGGTGTTTGTACAGTATTGTTTTCCCTCTGTATTTGCTGTTGTTGTTGCTCAGAAGGCTAAAGCTGACCAAAGAGAAAAAGTCCTCATCTACGAGGTAAGCAGTATTAAACAACCCTAAGAGATGTTTTGACATTTTTTTTCCAATGCATCAAGCTGATGCCAGTATTCAGACTTGGGTTCTGTCCAAAGCAAATCTGTGCATTATTTAAAGAATTTTATACCTTTTTTGTTTTGTAAAGGGTTTCTTATATTTTGTGGATGCTATAGTCACTGAAAACAAGTGGGTAAAAACATCTCATAAAAACAACATAGATATACAATCATTGTGAATCATGAGTCACACATTGACCAAGCAGGATTTAAAGCCTTTGAAAATGTACTGTATTTGAATGATTTAGAAAAGTCCAACACTGAGGTGAAATACTCCTGAAGTCAAAAACACATAACAGATCTTCTGATACATTAATGTTTATTTAATTGTATATTTTGTGAATAGTCATTTTTAATCTGAAAGGAACCAAAAATGTATAATGTACTGGAATTGTTCTGTATATTGGATGCATTGTGCATCCTACGAAATAGTAACTACATGTAAATGGAACCTCTCTGCATATTTCTTTGATGTTCTTCATTTTTTATTCTACATACAGTATATCTTATTTCATGATACGTTCTGGAACGTGGTGGACTTAGTTTTAAAATAAATATTTCAGTTTCTTGAGTGATGTCACAGTTTTGTATTAAGAAAAAAACGTCCTGTCAATAAATGTTCATGTTTTTGATTTAATGGATCAATATTCATTCATCTTAAATAAAAAAGCCATAATTGTTCACAGGTTTTGTCAATTATTTGTATGCTTTCTAGAAGAGTAAATAATTTCACAAGGCTTAACTTAATATGAAGACAAAAAATAAGTATGAAGTTGTTTGTTTAAGAGGAATACTCCTATTGACAAAAGTGACTAAAATGTAGTATCATCAATAACATCAATAACAATCAAGTACATTTGCATGGAGGGCCTGCGCAATAAGCAATGCAAAATATATTTACTCAGACCATTTTTACCATTCTACACACATACTTTCACACATACTCTATGGCATTGCCTAATTTACGTGTTGAAACAACGCGATTGGGCATTTAGGTAGTCCTGCTCAGTGTGATTCAGAGAGCCTGTGCCCTGAGTTGCCTGCAAAAATCACAGGAAATTCCGTTGCGCGTGAACACCACCATCAGAGTTCATAAGGAAATCAGGTTTACTCTCCTGGTGGTTAAGGTCTCCAAGGTCTGCAAGGGAGTCCCTTAGATATGCTGGACCATATCCTGGCTAATGATTTTTGCGCTCTCCATCCCCAATTGACCCCACCAGCTGTCTTTTCAAAATAATGCGACCAGACACACACATGCGGATACTAACACAGGCATTCACACAGAGGGAGAGCAAGAGAATCCCTAGATCCCTGCGTTAGGGGAATGTATCCAGTTAGAAGTTCATTTATTTTCCAAAAGAAGAGCCCATGACTCAAGTGGTGCTATCCCATTACATACACTGAGTGCTTAACAGAAACATTCAGTTTAAAGGTTGAGATGAAGTGGAGGAATGAATGTTATGCAATGCAGAAAAGAGGCGCTGATATAAAAAAAAATAACATTTAGGCTGAAAGCATTGCGTAACTCAACAGTTTCAGTCAACCCACCATTACAATTTACATTTATAAAAGCGTTTCATTACCACTTCACATCTGAAAAGCTTGTCCTTCATGTAATCCATGACCAGTGCACAGTTGTAGTAATCATCACACCTGTCCAGAACATGATTTACTGATATTATTATCTCATAACAGCATACAATGCCTCATTTAAAGATAATTAAATAAATAACACATATTTCAGTGATGTTGAATATATGACTTTTATTATGGGTGTGGACAGTGTTGCTGTCCCGCATGATAATATTGTGTAAAATGGTCCATTGTGAGCACTTCTAGTGCTGCTCCACATGCTGTCAAGAGTCCTTGTGCTGTGCTGATATCGGATCCCACATCCCGGTCGGACACTGCGGAGGAGTGTGAGCGGAGGAGAGAATGGATTGTCCACGGGGGCTTGGGAAACTGATGGATACGAAGGGGAGGGAGGGCGGGGGAAGGCACCACTGCCTGCACTCAGGACAGATGTGCGGCAGATGACTTTTGTTCCCCATAACAAGCAGTGGGCTGGAAGAGAACAAGGAAAAGTTTTGATAAGTCGCTGGACTTCCGTTATACTGTGAGACCATGCTATGTCTAAACCCAAGCCATAACTTCCTGTCTACATCTATGACTTAATTGCTGTTAACTCTAATAAATCCATGTGCAAGGATTTCTTTGGGCTTTTAGAGGAGTAGCATTGGTATTTCTCCAAGGTTGTGATAATACATATCTAACATGTTTTACTTTTGCCACTTTTGGTAAAACTTTAATACAGAGATTGTGTAAGTAAATTAATAATTACTGCCTTTAAGTGCCTCTTAAATGTATTAAATCTGTATTCACCACTTTCTTGTTCAGATGCAATTTATCTTTACCGTTTATATTTTTGTTAAGCTGTCATCACTGTCAATTAAGTGGCCAGAGTTTGTATGGTGGTGATAATGCTAGGCCTATATTTAGTATAAATCTCTCTCTCTCTCTCTCTCTCTCTCTATATATATATATATATATATATACAGACATACACCACAATGATCTGAAACAATAGCTATAAAAACTATTGAAATGTTGACCTCCCTCCACAAAAATTCCGAACACTGAACTTAGATTAGACAAAGATTTTTCAGGGTGATGGCTAGACTGTGGTGGCCTCACTCACAATTTAATAACTTCACCTCTTTTTTACCTCAGAATAGTTCACAATAAATTCTTATTGAGCAAATGCCTATCTTTTGTAATTGTGAAAATGGTGATGACTTTAAAGTTTTTAACAGCTTTTAATGTCACTATGCATGCCCTGTTCGAAATAATGAAATAATCAGTTATAGCTTATGAATGATCGCATTTGATATATTTTGGCAGGTCTAATCAAGGTACTGGACTAGCCTATTTTGTGCCATCTGTCAGTGGTTAAGTAGATGCCTACAAGTCGCATGCCTTAAAAGGAAGGAGAGCAACATATTATATGCCAAATCATGTTATTGGATGTTGCATACATCAGTCAAGATTGTATTAAATGAATAACCTGTTGCCTTAACAAAAATAAAACCTCCTTTTTTCTGGATGATTTTTTGAAAACCTGAAGTCGTATATAAACTCAGAAAAAAGCTTGCCTGCCCTCTGCTGCCAAGTAAATATGGTGTTAAAATATTTACTATTTGCCTTTGGCGCCCCTTTGTGTCCAAAAAGGAACATTGCAGGAGGACAAGGAAGGCTACGCAGTAGCCTATCTCCCTCTGACGTATGACATTATATTCAGTGTTTTAAAGAAGACATTGGAAATATTTGACAAGTATTCTTTTTAAATTTGAGAAACTAGGTAAGTAGACAAGTTGCATGGTAAAGGCTAACATCTGTCAAACAGGTTGCTTGCACGAGTTATTGTAGTTCATTGGTAATAGGCCTACAAAGGATAACAATTTAGGATAACAGCCCCACGTCGAACTGACCATAAACTTACCATAAAGTATGAGCAGCAAGGAGCAACCCCAACTGTGAAAATTCATACGATGACAGAAGGCCTTATTGGCCTTTTAAGACGTTAATGATCTCTAATTCTTTTGAGGTAACACAAACAGGTTATACATTTTAAAGTTAGGCTACACCAAAGACCAGATAGAACAACAATCCTGAAAGGACATCATTCTAAACCAAGAAATCGCACAAATTCATTTATTGTGTCTTGATAGCTGATAGACTATTCTATAAAAATGGTCCTGAAACAATATTGTGTGACGTTAATTAATTCCCACCCTCAATCTGATATTTCCAGGGGACCTAAATAGTAGAGCAGAGTTTTAATCAGAAAATCAAATAAAAAAAAATGTTCAATCAAAATACGACAGCGACTGTTGTTGTTGATTTCATGATTGCATTCATAAACGAGATGCAGTTTTTACCCATGATAATCATTTTCTTGTCTCTGCTTGGCATAAGCCATTTACGAATAAAATTGCTTATTTTCTATCATGGGACGTTAGCAGCATTAATTTGCATTCATTATTTTTCTTCATAAAATTATTGAAAATATATTTTGGGCTTCTGGTAAGCTACTTCAGATTCAGTATCCTAAATATGCATTTCTTTTACCACTCTCGCAAAACAAATAACCACCTTGTCCCAAATGTGTAAACATAAGATCTTAAAGTAACTGCTTACTACATGGGGTGTAAACACCGAAGTAATATAGCAGGCCTATGGGGTTGTAAAGGTAACATTCATGTCGCAATAAAATTAGGTCAGGGTAGGCTATGTCGCGAAGTAAACTGTAACAGTCCCTCGTCGAAGAATTGTTAAGAAAGAATCTGTATCCTCGGCGCTCGACAGTCGCGCCGCGTTTCAAATGAATCAGGAGAGAATTGGGGCAGGTTTTACTTTTGCGTTGACACGGTGATAAAATACCAAAACCAACGAGGACCACATTTTCAACACTGGGCGACGACTGGACTCAAGTTTCGTATCGTACAATTTCTGTAATCTACACACATTTTGCGCCTGGAGAACAGGAGGAAAGGACCGTGTCTAGGGCCTTTTCCTCGTATTAATTATTTATTTCCTCATAAACTGCAGTCTTGCTATCAAAACATTGATGGTCGATCATTTCCCTCTGTGTAGGGGACCAGAAGGAAAATAACTAAATTAAGATACAACACTGGTGTACCGTGAAAATGGCTCGCCCACGGCCTCGGGAGTACAAGGCAGGAGATTTGGTTTTTGCAAAAATGAAGGGATACCCACACTGGCCAGCGAGGGTGAGTATGAGATGCAACCGAGTTGAAATGTAGGGAGGCGGGGTTGGTAAGGACAATACAACCGGTGTTGTAGGACATTTGGATGCTGCTGAAGCCTTCTTGTCCCATTCGTTTCATTGCTTTTCAGTTTGTTTAAGCTAAATATGAACATTCTATACGAATAGTCTATTGGTTACAATGTGATAATGTATGTGGTGTGTAAATTATACTTTGTTGCGTGTACAGAGAAATGCGCGGTGTTTTCGTCGAAAAGCATGATATTTTGCTGGTTTCCTCTACGTAACTGAAAGCGCTCGAACAAGCGTAGGATAACGAAACGTAGCCTACTTATTTTTTATACTTCATAACCAACATCAGTGGTTTTACATGTATCTACATTGTATAATTTGAAACTTGTAATGGACAAGACATTTTGAATTACTTGAACGTGGGCGAATGTTGCAACGAGCTAATTAGCTTGTTAGCTATCTCGTGACGGACCGCCCTCCTCTGAGATGTGTGTTGGCCATGAAGCTTTTAGCTCAGTGTAGCCTACTGTAGTCTGTCACTACATGTACCGGATTTGCCCGTTTGAATGAAAACCACTTTGAATGATACTTTTCAGTGCCCCGCGGGAATCCTGACATTCGCTTAACCACCATTTTGCTGTCCGCTCTATTCTGGGCATTTCAGAACCCACACCATTAAGATAGTTGACATGCCCCATGACATAGTTGGTTAGTAGGATAACTTTCTCAAATAATTTCCATTTGTTTGGCGAAAATAATAAGTGACTAGTAGGGATTTAATTTCACCCAATGCTGTTGTTTGCTATTTATGCCTAATTTTTGGCATGTGGTAAATTTAAGCAAAAGTAGTATGCCTCTCACCACTATTAGTCAAATTAAATGTGCATGTCTGGGCGAAAGTTGTAAAAGCAGGCAATGAAATAGACGGACAAAGTAGGCTATTCGAAATTGTGTGGAGTGAAGAATAGGAATATGTAGGATTTGTTATTCACCAGTTTGTAGCAGCTAAAGGGGTGTCATTTCATTCATCACTTAAGCTATTCCGCACTTGGGGATAATGTATGGAGTGAAAAAAATAAAGGCCACATCACACAAGTTAATACCATGAATTGATTTCCTCACATCCTTAGCTGTACCTTTTTGATCTGAGTACTATCCCCTGGAATTCAAAAATTCTGACCTTGCACAACCTTTCAGAGTGCATGCTAAATTGTTTAATAAATAGATCTGTGAAGTAACCAAGCAGGATACATGTGAATCACGGACCACTATTAAAGAACAGTAGCCTAGCAGAAGTCTATATTTTTTTAATGTGAAAATAAATTCACCTCTGTGTGGATATTTCACTAGAATCAACCAGCTGTTCAGTGTAGTTTACACATGTACCATACTGATGTGCTCAGTCTTACAAAGTTGAAATGGGCTCAGGTAAACTGCATCAGTGTGTCACCTCTGTAGAGACCCACCCTTCGGGCTTCACTGTCCTCCCAGATCTCTCTTGTGAATTAACAGGTTACATAGGGCAATTCCTTTGAACATTCTGTCTATGCACCACAAGCACTAATCATTTATTACCTTGTCATAAGAATTTGTTATGGCATGTTCTGTATTTGAACCTCCATTTAAACAGGGAAACCTACAGGATTGTACAAAGGTGAGGCTGAGAGCTCATGTTTAATATTGTAACCCCACCATATCAAGAAGACATATAAATCAAGTACTTATTTTCCAGGAGACTCTTAACAACAGAGCTTAATTTGTTCCAGTTGGACACCTGTTAACACCCAATAGCTAATTATTTGTTGAAGTTGACCAGCTTCCACAGCATATGTTTTAGTTATGGATCTTACTCTGAAGTCATTTCTCTCTTTTACAAAAACACAGTGAAGGCTATTCCACCATACCTGTTTGAAACTAGGACAGTATCACCTAGATTTGAATATTAAGTGTAACTTAAGACTGTTTATCAATAGACACTACGATAGATGGCTGGCTATGTTTCCAGTCATTCTGATTTCATGTGACACAGTGCAAAACATTAACATGCAGTCTATTAATTGGTTTTAGACCAATTGTTGTGTTGTTGTAATTTAACTCAATAGTTGTATTTTTGTTGTATTTTAACTCAATAGTCATGCAGATTACATTCCTCTCTTCCATGTTCCTGAAGCGCTGTGTTGACTGGGATTGTTAGAGCTCGGTCTAAGCCACAATATTTGTTTCCCAATTACAGAGCCAGGGCAATGTACAAATACTAGTTTCTTTAGCTCAGGCACTGAAAGGACAGCTAGAGGACTGTGATGAGCAATTCGCTGAATTTGACAGAGTGTATGTTATTAGTGGACAACACTTTAAATCTATTTCCCATTTTTAGGTAACATATAAGCCCTTATTGGACTATTCAGAATTTGACCTCAGGCAACATAAAAATGCAGGGTATACATATCAGGCTACATAATGAGGCTATAACATGTATGGATTGCCTTGGATAGTTGGTAATGTCAGTAAAATGAGCTACAGCACTGAACTATGCCTGAAGACCAATCCAAACATTGGTGAAGTTTGCCCAAATGCAGTTATATTATTGCAGAAATGATATCAACCAATTAAAAGGCTATACCAACAGCTGTAACAGTAACAGTAGCACAACTGTTTCTCAACTCAATTTGCATTATTTCAGCAATATTAAATAGCAACTGTAATTTTATAGTCTTTGTAACTTCAAAGGCTAATACGAGATACAAATAATGATATTGTAACATAATACCACAATTGTGTGGAACTTAGCCTATATGTCTGAATAAGAGGTACACACCTGCCTCCTGATCATCCCCCTTCTTCTCCAATGTGTTTTTACAGATTGATGAACTCCCAGAAGGAGCTGTCAAGCCACCTGCAAATAAATATCCCATCTTCTTCTTCGGAACCCATGAAACGTATGCACAAGTTTGTCAACTACGTCAGAAAATTACATTAGATCAGGGGCAAGTAAGCTGTAAGTCTGAATGACTTTGGTTGTTCAATTTGATTTAGTGCACCTTCTTGGAAGCTGGGAAAGCTTCTTGGTGAGTTTCCTGTGGTTTTGAAAAAGGATTATGACCTTTAGGACACATGTGATCACCAGAAAAGGTGTATGGCCTGTTTTGTCATCTTCACATTTTGGCCTCATCTCTGTGTCTCTCTAACTGCAGTGCATTCCTTGGCCCGAAAGACCTTCTGCCATACAAGGAGTACAAGGACAAATTTGGAAAGTCAAACAAGAGGAAAGGATTCAATGAGGGTCTTTGGGAGATTGAGAATAACCCTGGTGTCAAGTTCACCGGCTATCAGGTCAGTTGTGTTTGTGAGTGGGGAACTCAGCAAAAGCAGGGCTCAGTTCTCAAAGAGCTATTCAGAGCAGTGGCCTTCACACTGCAAATTACTACTTGAGACTTGCTTAGTCAGTGTCAGTCAGTGTTCACGTCAGGTCTATTGACTGTGACTTTGTCTCCACGACTAGTTTCAGTTGTAAGTACATTTATGAGCACAATTACTGAAGGCTATATGTCTGAGGGAAGGACTGAAGGAAATGATTTGCATAAAGCATCATTCAAGTGTCTTCAAGCCAGATCTGTTGTGCCCTGCTGTGTGTGCTGAATAACTAAAAGCCATCAGCAGAAATCACTAAGGACTGGAAGCAAAAAGGCTCCATTACCACATTAGTCATACTAGTTAGACATTTCGGCTCTACAGGATCTTGAAATATAAAACAAAGAATGTGAATGAAGTGTTGTCGGCCTTGATTATTTTCCAGATGTTCTATCACCTCACTTTTGCTACAGGTAGTAAGACTGCATTAAGCCTGAGGTTTTCTTCCCTGACTACATTTCAAACTAAAGAGAGATGCATAAAGAGGGAGCTCTGAAATTGTACCATGCTCATAGCACTTTAAAATGTATTTCCTGCTCTAACCCGTGATTCCTAAAATTGTATATGTGGTACAGAGAATATTTGGGAAATGGGAATAGATTTTCCAGCATAGGCATTTAGTAATAACTTCAGAGTTAGCTCTGAAAGGGGTGTTCTATTTGCAGTAACACTGGACCGTGTGTTTTGGGAAAGATTTTACTTATATAGACTTAGATACATAACCAAGCATGACAACCAACAATGCATTTGGAATATAATACTGATATTCTCAGCAGTAGGTAAGCTGGGACAGCTTCAAGAGGTCCAGCTATAATTCAACCCCATGTAGCTCATGAGAAAACATTATCTCAGTTTGAAAGACAAGCCCTGCCAGTAGTAACGGCCAATGGAATCACCAATGACCATCTTGTTGTGTTGGAGCAAACGTGTCACTATCTGCTGCTTGCAGAAGGCCACATTACAGGCTGGAAAAAACTGTCATCTGTCCCAATAGCTGCCTAAGCTGAAATATTGAGGAACACCACCATTCATATTTTTCCTGTTCTGATTAGGAGAATATATCTGCAGAATAGTGATATAAATATGTTGTTGATGGCTGCTGGTCAATATACTGTATCTTTTAATATGCCATTTAGTAGTGTTGCCTTTTTATATTGAACTACTTTGTAGATTTCTTTGCAAATTATCAGAAAGATAAACATTTTGTCAGTAGCTGTACTATGGAGTCTTTTTCGGCAGTGTTAGTGCTATGTTAGCAGAAGGGTTGTCACGCTAATCTTATTTTTTTTAATGAAACCCCTAAATTCACCAGTCTTCATTGTGTTGTGAATTATGAAGACCAAATGATAAGCAGCCTCTTGGGATGTCCCCTCATACAGTATTTGTGCGGCCATCCAAAAGCACATTTGTTTCAGGCCAGTCAGTGAGAGCAATATCAGCAGTGTAATACCATTGTAGAGAGTTTAAAATTCTGTACGAGTACTAGAGCAGACATGTTACATTTGTCTGTCCCAACACATCGCTGAGTGCCAGAGGCTGCCATAATATGGCAGAAAATGGCTCCCCTCCAGCACGAGGCAGGTGTAGGCAGGTAGAGCCTGCCTGTGACGTGCGGTGCTTTCTGCTTGCTGTGCACAGGCCATCCAGCAGCAGAGCTCCTCAGAAACGGAGGGAGAAGGGGGGAATGCTGCCGACGCCAGCAGCGAGGGAGAGGAGGGGGACTCCATAGAGGAGGACGGCAAAGGAGACAAAGTCGGCTCCAAGCGGAAAAAGACAGCCTCCTCCAAGGTGTGTAGTCGAAGGCACCCGTAGACACCCAGCCGTAGGTGTTTTGTTCTAAATGAGGAAATCTCTTGCTGTGCAGTGAAGAATAATATAGATTTTAAAAATACAAGAATAATTAAATAATTAAAATTTGCAGGAAATGATCATTATACCACAAAATATGGTACTGACAAACTATATTACTAGAAAAAATACATTCTGTGAATGTTAATCAGAGGCCATTTGAAGATTTAAATCTATTGTAATAAGTTTAATATTAACAATTCATGTAACCTATTTTGATCATTCTCACATTTGTTAATGTGATTATTCATACTTTATTACTGTACTACCATGAATTGTAGTAGCCTACATCTACAAATCATGTCCCTGCTGAGGTTTGAAATCAAGACATGGTTTGCACAAACCAAAATAAAGAGTATCATTGTTTTCAGGTTGGTGGATAAAAGCATCCAAGCTTTTTCCGAAAAAAAGAAAAAAATGAGCCTTCCACATACTCTCTACAGCTTTCCGAGCCCTTGCTTAGCAACCACTGTTGCCTAGCAACAGGGGTCCGTCATATGCACTATATCCCCTGGAATGTAGCATTGGAAGCCCCCCCACTTTATAAAAGGGAATAAGGGTGAATGTTAAATTATGTTGTTATTTATTTTTCTTCACCCTTCATGGCTGGGATTTGCATCGCCTCCTTCTACATTGTGCGACCACCCAGTGTGTGTCATATATTCACTGACACGTTTCACCAAGGGCTCACTGTTCAGGCAACCTGCATGTCACTCTGCTAGTTTCTAATGGAACTGTAGTCACACAGCACTTGGTCTTCAGGTGGTCCTCACTGTTGTGCTTGTCCTAGAAGTCGTCCAAGCTGTCAAGGAAGTCCTCTGGGGAGGAGGACCTGGACAAGGACGGCAAAGAGGAGGACCACAAGAGCGGGTCTGAGGCAGGAGACCCAGACAACGTCATCCAGAACACCTCAGACGGCAAGACGTGCAGTCAAGGGGTAAACTGATGATCTCCAAATAGTATACAGCCTCTGAAGTCACAGAGTATGGTAATGTAATGGTGAGATGGTGCTCTGATCCATGGAGAGGACCATGTGCACCATTTCATTTGAAGTCCTATTCAAAGAGGAGTATCCCATATATAATAATGTATATATATTATTGAATCGTGTCAACAGACACTAACAATGTCCAGTTATATTATGTGAGTGACTACTGTAGATGAATGGGTCAATGTAACTGTGAGCCGTAGAGCAGGGGTCTCAAACTCCCGGCCCGCGTCCGGCCCAATTCCGGCCCGCGACCTATGTCAAAATAATAATGTAATCCGGCCATTGAGGGTATTTTTAATTGCGACAAACAACGATACTGATTAAAATAGACGATAGATCCAAGTACGGTGACAAATCTCATTTGTACTTTCCTCCACTATTTGCTAGACATCCAGTGCTTGATTAAAACCCAAAATCGCTGCACAAAGTTTTCAGGAAATACTTGTATTACACGCGAGACACACTAAGACGTGCATTTGTAATGATGCGGAAGCGATGCAATAGTTTTGCACAAATTGAAGCAGACATAGCAGGCCTACACCAAATGGTGAAAAACGTTCACGTGTGATGAAGTCTTGGGTAGTCTATGTTATTCACCTATTCTGATTTTGAAGGAGAATATCCTGTTGGAGATTATGATCGATCGTCCATTGACAGTGATAGTCACGGTGTGAATGGAGGTGCGTCTTTTCGCGTATACCACGGTGTCCACTAAGCATACCACGCTTATTTCGACCCTCTGCCCAACATAGCTTGGAGGTTGCAGTGGTAATCATGATGATAGTGTCCGTAATTGACATGGTACAGACAGCAGGGGTTGTAGAAATAGGGCTCTGAAGAACTACAAAGTCACCCGCGATATAGGAACTGATTTGACCAGGATACTTTATTGTAGGTCTTGTGGTTATAGGCTAGTAATAGTTTACTATTGTTGGTATACATCTTAGGTGTTTTCCTGTTAATTTGTTATGTGGGTAATATGACAAAAAAGAAAGTAGCCTAAATCTGCTCAAATATGTTCATCCAGTATTTAAAAATCCAATGGTTGCTTTCTTAACCCTGACACCTAGTTTGCCAGGTTTAAAACAGTTATGAGAAGAAAATATTTTTATTTGGTGTGAAACACACACATAGGCCTACCTGTTTTTTATGCTTTTTTGTTTGTTTTTATAATTTGTATTCATATTTATTTAATCATTAAATAGTCTTGCACTTTCTGTTTGTAGTTTTGTGTTTGAAAAAACATTGCATTTTAGGAAATAGTCGTTATTTTTTTGTATTATTCTTTAACACTGACGTGGCCCTCCAACGAGATGACATTGGCAGAAGTGGCCCCCGGCTCATTTGAGTTTGAGACCCCTGCCGTAGAGGCTAGGAGGTTATTTTAATAAATCACATTTTCTAAAAACGTAGAGGGGAGAATCAAAGTGAAAAGATACCCATGGAATGTAATTTGTTGCCTGGAATAGCCTGTCTTTTTGGTCAGAAATAGAATAGAGACGTGAGAGTACAAACTGCACCAATTGCAAGTTCCAAGAATGTCACCACCAGAGGTCAGCAATGCAATAGATGTCATGCACTGGATGCAGCCCAGGAAAGACAACTGGAAAACATTTAGCCTATTCTTGAACCCTTTAAGACACTTATTCAGACCTTTATTACGAGGTATTCATACATGCCAATATAGCTACAGCACTAATTCATGATTACATAATATTGCAGTCTTCTCTTTAGTATATAATTAGATTGTCGATATTTGAAAGAGGTCTTGCTCTTGTGACTGAAAGGTGTGCAACAGTGTTAACAAAGTGAAGTAAAGTTGTGTTTTTATTCCTTGCCAGAACCAGTTGCTCAGAGAAGAACATTAAAAGTCAAGGCGGTCCCATCAGGGAGGTCACTCATCGTGCTTGTTTTGTGATTATGGAGTTGTGAAATTCTCATTGATCTTCAACACCAGGAACCCCCACAAAGCTAGTATGGAAATCACATTTTAAGTGATTGGTGCATTTATACCATCTTCTCGACCACAGTGCAACTATACTATATCATGGGGTGTAAATTCAGTCCAGTAGGGTATGCATAAAAAATTAGTCAGCCTGTACACAAACTCAACCTTGATACACTTCAAAAATAACCCTTTTTTTAAAAAAAATCTATAGCGAAAGGTAACAGTAGTCATACATTGATATTAGCACTGTTTCATATCTTAAGCTCTCCAGTTCAATGCACCAGTTTTAGCATAATACCAGATTACTTTCCATGATTAAGTTTGCAAAGACTTCTTGATAGCTGCTCTCTCTCGCTCCTCACAAAACAACAGACCATTCAGTGTGTCGCTCATAGTCGTACATGTTGTAGCTCAAGATCGCTTTCTTAAACAAAAGGAAAAGGCTGATGGACTACCTTCTGGAATATTTGTCTGTAAAAAGCATTACCCATACCGCTATATGTTACTCTTTTATGTAACCGAAAAAAAAAATGTATTGAAAAAAGTAGATTAAATGTATGAAGTATTGTGCACAAAACTGGGTTACACATTGTAACTCACTATTATCTCTATATATTTTATTTTGCTGTAGAAACTAGGACCACTATCCAACCGAAATGCTCTCTAGGTAACTGCTCATCTTTTTTATGGCTAAGTGAAATCTTCGTTTCTGTGTGTCTGTGGAATGGATTATGTTGTTACGCTTTTTAGTGGCATGCTCAACTGTCGTATACATCATAAGATGGAGATAGTCTTGGTTGTTCTGGTTTTTGAAGGTTTCCAATTACTTGCAGTTTTACATTTGCACTTACTAAGAATGGCATAAAAAAGACTTCCAACCCCCACCAATGAGAACAAAGCACTTCTCTACTTTAAAATGTCCAGTCGTTGTGCTTACAACATTGATAGTACATTACATTCAGCACATGCTTATGTGTAAAGCAATTTACAGAACAGTAAAGGTATACATCTACCATCATGTCTTGTTCTCCTTGAGAATTTAACCCGTGTCCTTTGCATTTCCACTGTCATGCTCTGCCAGTTACATTACAGGAGCACACTGAACTGTATGTTTCATTGTTGGCTCTGGGTAAACCTTAATATTCTTTTGAGATTTGTTTTTCTTTTTAAAATGAACATAACCCCCATTAAAGGATTACCTGTTTTGCTTCCCTCTTTGTTTTATATAAAGAATATATTCTATTTATTTTTTTGATGAGTAAACTGAAGAAATCTGTGGTAAATGTAGTCCCATCATTTTTTGTTTATTCCGTCACCTTTTGACCTCTGTTATGCTTGTAATTGGAACAAGTTTTACATTTTCAATATTTGTAGTTCAATGTAAACTGTTTTTTGCTGTTTATTGACAAGAATTTTACAGAATAAACTCATTGGAATGCAAAGTGTGAGGTTACCTGCTATCAAACACAGTACATACAGAGAAAATCCTGTAGTGAACTTCACTACCTAGACATACATTAAACAATGAAATGCTGAGTTCACTGTTTATTCAGCAACTCTTGGATAATTATTAAAAGTTGCTTTTGTAAATAAAATACCAAGAAATACAAAAATGTGTGTCTCCACTACTAGTAAAATGTCATGTGTAGATGTGTTGAACTTATATCACTGAAAAACAGCATGGGAGAGAAAGCTTAACCTGGAAATAAAGGTATAAGTATATATACTCTTGATCCCTTGAGGGAAATTTGGTCTCTGCATTTATCCCAATCCATGAATTAGTGAAACACACACAGCACACAGTGAGGTGAAGCACACACTAATCCCGGCGCAGTGAGCTGCCTGCATCAACAGCGGCGCTCGGGGAGCAGTGAGGGGTTAGGTGCCTTGCTCAAGGGCACTTCAACTGTGCTGGTCGGGGTTCGAACCGGCAACCCTCCGGTTACAGGTCCGAAGTGCTAACCAGTAGGCCACGGCTGCCCACTAGGTGTCCAGTACTGAGGCACAGATTTTTCAAAATCTCCAGAGAAGGAGAGGCATGAATGCACACAAGTATTTGCACTGCACAGGAATGTTATACAATCAGACACAACGGAGATTGATGATTGGTGACACAAATATCATGTGTCATGTAACACCATGAATTGAGAGTCCTTGAACCTTTCACCCAAATGGTTACACATCCCGAGTCATCCACACCATTGGCAAAAATATATATGTATAAACCTCAATTTAACAGAATACGTATACAGCAGCCAAAGTAAAGTTTCAAAATGCCATGACATTTAGTATGTCTATCATCGTATAGAAACTGACCAAGCTCATTCAGTCTTCGGTGGCAGTCGCTTCAGGAAGAAGGCTCGGTTGCTGAGAAGATGGTAGCTGAGCACCTGTGGCACCAGGCCATAGAACATGTTGACAGTGAGGAAAAGCAGCTGAGTGTCTGCTGGCACTCTGTAGGAGAAGGGCGTCCGTGTATGGAGTGAGGCACCAATATGAGAAAATTGTGCCTAAGAACGTCACACAAAATAAAAACAAAATCAATCCAACATCTTCACTAACTGAAACTCAGCTTTATACCATGATATAACCATATAAAATAAAGAATTTAAGAACTCCTTTTAATCCTGAATTGCACACTTTAGTGGCCTGTGTTGAGAACTTTCTAAACCACATAGGACAGTGTTGATGCAACAGACTACATTGTTTCATGCCACTGTTTGTCAAATGATTGGAATGCATCAAAAAGTCACTAGAGGGCGTTTACAAGAGTTTTCAACAGTTACTTGTAGCAGTGAATATAGGTAAAACTGGTAAATACACTTGTTATAACAGACTGACTTGCTTTAAAACAAGACGTGTCTGAGTTATAGCATACAGGAAATTCCACTGTGTGAAAGCTCAAAAGCCAGTTCCCTTAACCACAGACTTCAGCAGACTGGATGCTTGTACAAAATGTTACAATACTGGCATGGTGACTGTGGGTGTCTTGAAGATCCTGCTCAAGGCAGCATTTTTTTTACTTGTCTCTAACTAGAAACATACCACTGACAGATCTACATTTTATTAATATAGACTAAAGAAGGGACTTTCCCACTTCATAATATATCATTACTGGAGACACACTGAAAAAAGATGGATGAGGTAGTTGCATAGCAACCCTCTGGTCCACCACTGTACAATTCACTGCTACTATTAATAGTGTGAGCAGCTGCCATTGGGAGAATAGCTTCATACTGCCATGTCTAAAGTAAGCCCCTGCTTTTGTCTCCTGCAGTATGGTCACCAGGCATTCAGGCTGGCTCTGGTGTAAAAGCAACAGCCATGTTCATCTAAGATTTGTGTATGGTGTACTGACAGCTAACACTGTGGTGCTTCCATCTTTGGAAGTGAGCAGATGAGTTGGTGTACATAAGTCCTGTTTAACCATGCACTGGCGTGTGTGCTTTGGTTTCAGTCAGATTGACAGTGTAATTAAACCAAGGACAAATATATGTTGTACGTCCACTATCTCCAAATATTTCTATGTCAATTTCGAGAAACGATTTCAGAAACATACTTGTTGATCAAATTATGTCGATGGTAACACAGAGTAAAACTTGCCCTTATACTTAACTGGTAGAAGACCCTTGTAAAGCACTTTTAAAACTGAACCAGACTACTTTGACTGGTTATTTGGCTAAGTTCTGTGAATCTTTAAGGTGTATACTTCATTAAATTTTAAGCACAATTATGGTAATGTTTAAAAGTGTCTGCTAAGCAAATATAACCATACGTTAGGGGTTAACAGACACAGAAACAAAGTTTAACAGAATGTGACATTGGCCAAAATGTGAGTAGAATATTTAGAACATTGAGACCATTACAGATTGCCCAGTGATTAAAGTTTAAAGCAGTATCCTAATACTTCACTGTTATCTATAATGCTTGTTCACCTCCATCCCTTACCTGCGCCACTGCACCTGCATGAATGAGTGTGAGGTCAGGGATCCACTCGCAACCAGGAACCACCAAACCATACAGAGTTATGACATAGTATGGCACGAAGTACAGCATGTTCACTATCATCTGCAACACAAAGAGCCCAGAGTGCATGGCCCAGTGCATCATCTAGCAAATAAGCAATATGTGCAAGGTTTTCAAATTAGCAACCAGTCTAGTCCTGGTGCGAAAATGAAATAAATAAACAATAGCTCACTTGGATTCTAGGGTAGGCAGAGGGGTCCTTTAAGTACGGTTCATAGTACTGAGTGTAGGCTTGACAACATTCGGTGGGACAATCCAGCGCCACCTAAGAGCACACACACACACTCTATGGTACATAAAGATTCAAAAACACCCACTCACTGGGAGTGGGACATACATCTTATTTACTGTCCTAGAAGCTGACAGCAGAGGCAATACCATATCTCTTCTGTCAACCACTAGAACACGGTTTTCCTTCTCAAAAAAGTAGCCTGGAATCCCTTTTAGCCCCTTACGTTCATAAAACAAATAACTAATGATACAGCTGGCTATCTGTTGATGCATGTGTGTAATATGTCAGCTACTGCACTGTAAGGAAGAGTTTGTCTGATGGGCATTTGGTGGCTCTCTCCAAAGGCTGGCAATTATAGCTTTTTTTAGCTTTTTGGTGGTGGTCTGTAAACAAATCAGAGCGATGGCTACTCAATTATCCAACAGACAATAGGACCAGTTTAAATGGACCAAATGAAGGGAACAGGACACATCACTGCGGGCCAACTCAGTCAAGCAAATGAGCAGCAGCCAATGGCCCTGATGAGTTCAATCATTAGCCCAAATCAAAGCTCTGTGGCACTCATTCCCGGCCACAAGGACCGACATCCTCTGGGACGAGCGCAAGCAAGTCAGTATGAGTATGAGTCAGTGTATATTATCTACCTGTCCTTCAGTTACACACACAACATCTGACCTGGCCTCTGACTAAGTACAAGGAGGACCACTTACCAGACCTCTGAATAAGCAGAAGGAAGTTGCAAACAGTAGATATGCTGCAAACAGTAAATCTACAGGTCTCTGCAATAGACTCTTCTTCTGGGTATCCTCAATATCCTGTGAGTGAACATAACTGCCAGATTAGTACTGAGTAACAATCACAAATGCATAACCCACTGTATCTTTGTGATGTATTCACAAAATTGATGGAGGTATGAGCCTAAATAACTTATCAGTGAAAGTACTTCAAAGTACAGTATAGTTATTTAAATGAGTGAGCAATCTCAATATATTTACAGTACATATAGCATATAGCATTGGCCACTGTCTCTTGTGCTTGGCCTAGTGGGTTTAGGCCCTGGGCTCTATGAAGGCTTGCAATAAGTGTCTGCTCACTTGCAATAAGTGTCTGTTCACTTTCAATGTTAAGTACTTTTAATAATTAGTTATTTCAGTGCTCTGCAAGTCCTCCAGCAGTGTGAGGCTGTCGCATGTGTAAGCCACTGCCGTAGAGCAGACTGCTCAGTATGACAACACCTCCATTTGCACATGACACCTAACAGATGATTAACCTAGCCTCACCTCCGGCGGAGCACCTCGCACTGCAGGCTGACTGAAGACCCTGAAGCAGGCCCATATGGACACCAGCACATACAGCATGTGAATGAGGAACAAGGGGCTCAGCTGAGCTCCATACCTTCCTGTAAAAGAGAATAATGTCTGGAGTCTTCTGTTGTTCAAGAAAATACACTGTATGAAATAGCTGCTGTCCTAATGATAGTTTAACTTACCCACAATATTGCCAGGAATGTACACTATGACCCTCATTAAGAAGGACCCCTCCCAGTATAAGCCAATAGCCCTATAACTCTCCCTTTGCACAAACAGAACATTATTTCATTCAGCGTGCAATGAAGATGGATGGAACATAGACTAATATTTTGCACTGTTAGACTGAAAATGTGTTATTACGTAGTATATAATACCTTAAGAGAAAAAAAGGAATCCTTGATACAATAATATACTCATACCCCAATAAAATACTCATGATATGGATAATGAAATCTGCAATACAACTATATCAGCATAGCAGTAAGATTAAACACACCATTAGGTAACCTTCCGTTGCAGAAAATGACTAGCAGAAACTTCCTCTTCCCCATTTCTGATTACATGTCACTGACAATCCCACATACTGCATTTTTGTTGAAAAGGTCTGTCCTACACTCGTTAAATGCTTATTCTAAGGGCAATTTTGAGGTAGCAAAAGAATATCTGTGCACATACTACCTCTGACAGTTAAACAAGCCCAAGAATGTTCAAACCTTGGCAACTACTTCCCTCCACTGTCTTCAAACACATTTGAATTATTTGTGCCATCTGCTGAGGAAGACTGTTGCCACTTTCAGTCGCATAGTGATCGATGTGCATACCCCCAGGTTATTGCCGCTACCATCAGTAAGTACATGAGGTAGTGTACACATCCATCCCAGTAGGAAATCATATGTCCATGAGCAGTGTTAATGTAGGGGTCTGCCTGAAACACACATGACGAACAAGACATTAGACACTTTGATCATCTACACTATTTCTTATGTAACAATCATATTCCTTAAGATGACTGTTGAAAAAACAGGGATATTTACCTCTTTCAAGTAAAAGGTCATGAATCCATCGATGATGCCATCCTGTTCAAGACCTATGATAAGGTTCACAACACTCAAAAAGGCGTAGGCTGCAAAAACTGTGAAAGAGATTTAATAGATCACATTGAAGAAGCATTATAAAAGATTTTACGTTTTGCTTACATTAAAAAATAGAAGAAAAATATATAATAGTCTATAGGCTACCATAGAAGAGTGGATCCCGAGGCGCTTTCTTTGTTAGTACAAGGCGAGCTGATATTGCTGTGATTACTAAGGTTGATGCTCCAGCAAAAAGTATGGCTTCAATACTTCAGAGTGGAAAGGAATCAAGAAAAAGAGTTGTCATTATTTGCAAGAGGTTCCATCTGCTCACAGCATGAAAGCACAATTTACACAAACCATATCAATAATAAAGGATAGCCTACTTTGTTGTAGCATAATGTAGGCCAATGTTTTGTATGAAAACTGCAATTCTTCACTTCTCCCAAAGTAATAAGTTTGTGGCTCACCTGTTCGAATATATGAGAAAATTAAATAAAAAAGAGATGGGTATTGACATCAAGGACAAGACGAACACTCCTGTTCCAGCCGAGGCATTCATGGTGACAACACAAGGCAATCACTGTCGCTATACAATGTTACGCTGTATAATCATACATGCTTATAGTAGTAGGCTGATCTACTCGCATTTGTATTTGTATTCCTTCTCCATGTGTGGACTGTGACATTCAGACATACTGAGAACTACAAATAGATGGGAGCTGTTCCGCCCTGCTGAAAGAGTTCTGACGCGCGTGCACACATGAATGCCTCTCCTCTGTTGTTCCTTGTCTCTGTCAGGACTGTCAAGCCAAAACTTTAATGGAATTTTAGGCATGGCATAGCTTGGGGGTGCAACCTATGACACAACACCACACACGCCAATAATAATAATAGCCATAACACTAAGTAGTCTGTAAATGATTGTTTTGCATTTCAAGACAGTGACATTAAATAAACAAAAACAATAAGCCATCAGACAACGTTTTAGTAGGCCCACGTTCTAATGAAATGTTGTTCTTTCATACCGTCATCAATACTTTTAAGATAGGTTACCGACTGACAAATAAGGACTATTTAACTCAGCTGAAAACAAGCCAGCCGTATGTCGTAAGGTCTTGGCATAGGGCGCTCTACAGTCCGTCAGCCCGATAGGCATCTCCATGATTTGTTCAACAGTCTGGTACCGCCCTCTTGCGGTCATAGGTTCATAGCCTACTGAGAGGAAGAACTTGGCCGGAAAGGGGAGGTGTGGCTTAATTATCGTCGTCGTCAGAATCGTCGCAATGATGATCTAGAAAGCAAGCAAGTTGTAAACAGCGATGCCAGGCCATGCCTGTGGACACGGAAGAGCAGTCGAAAATGTTGCGTTGATATTTCGGACGCTCGGTTGATAAGCTGACGTAACCCGTAAACATAACATGGCTACGGGCGGCGGTGAAGCGGCACCCAGAGCCGAAGGACAAGCTTTCAATTTTAGCCAGTCTGGCGCGGGAAGGAACGCAGCAGTCTCAAATTTTGCGGTCGCAGGAATTCCTGCGCCGACTCCTCCGCCGTCAGTGGGCCTACACAGAGAGCCCGTCTACAACTGGCAAGCTACAAAGAGCTCAGTCAAAGAACGATTTGCATTCCTTTTCAATAACGAGCTGCTTAGTGATGTAAGGTTTGTTGTGGGCAAGGGTAGACAAGCTCAGAGAATCCCATCTCATAAATTCGTGTTGGCTGCTGGAAGTGCAGTATTTGACGCCATGTTCAATGGTGGTATGGCTACAACATCTACTGAAATTGAGCTACCTGATGTCGAACCAGCAGCATTTCTCGCTTTATTAAGGTAAATTGCGCTGCCGTGATTTGGCGTCATGGTTATTGCAAGTTGCATGTTCAGTCACAATGGTATTGTTTTTACGACTCTTTACAGCGTTATACTTACGATTCAAAGCCTTCTGCTTTGTTTTATTCGTGATTGTGTTTGGAGCCTCGGTTAAGAAACGTACACATTTAGAATTAGAAGTCTTTGCTACACAAGAGCGACAATAACCATACACATGACTCAGCGCAGACAGTTCACAGTAATTGGAACTTCCGTAGCTAACCGGAAGTATAACTGAAAGTCCAAATCAAGTGTTATCAGTGGGCAGTACTTGAAAAAGCAAACGTGAGTGTGTGTAGAAGTTACATCTCTAACAGTCCACTGATTGGATTGGACTACTAACCCATTGTGCCATATCTGGGAAAGTTTCTCCTTTTTTGTCCTAATATGTCATAACATTTCATTACTTGCCATGTTCTTCCAATGATGTTATTTGGGTTTGTAAAGGTTTCTGTACTCCGACGAGGTCCACATTGGACCAGAGACTGTCATGACCACGCTCTATACAGCCAAAAAGTATGCTGTTCCTGCTTTAGAGGCACATTGTGTCGAGTTTCTTACCAAACACCTCAGGGCTGACAATGCCTTTATGCTTCTCACTCAGGTAAGAATGATGTATCCCCATAAATTAAAACGTGTTTGAAGTTGACAGTCGTGTACTATGATCAAACACCTTAAGAGAAGTAGAAAAGGTTGTCTGCAATTACTGTGGTAGTAGACCTAGTAACTGGAACAATACATCACACACACACATAAATCATAGTGCATACATTATGGAGGGGAAGTTTTTTAAAAAAGTTTTTGTATTCAGATAATCAACTTATTGTCTTTCTTTTAGAGAGAGCTTTCACATAATAATTGTTGTTATTACAGGCCAGATTATTTGATGAACCTCAACTTGCCAGTCTTTGCTTGGATACCATAGATAAAAGCACTGCTGATGCCGTAAATGCAGAGGGGTTCACTGACATCGATTTAGGTGAGAGTCAAGTTTATTCCCTGTGTCACCATCCACTCAATATCAGCTATGTACATATTGCTCCGTTCAAATTGACTTCACTCCAGTGAATTGAATGATTTCATTGGATTGTCTGTATCTCTGCATTTCATGTGGGCTCACCTGTGCTCATTGTGCAGACACATTGTGTGCGGTACTGGAGAGAGACACACTGGGCATCCGGGAGAACCGGCTGTTCGGCGCTGTGGTTCGCTGGGCCGACGCCGAGTGCCACAGGCAGCAGCTGCCACTCACCTCGGAGAACAAACAGAAGGTTCTGGGCAAAGCTCTCTCCCTCATTCGCTTCCCTCTCATGACTGTGGAGGAGTTTGCGGCAGGTATGGACAAATACTCCTGGTTGTGGGCAATACATTTTCTCCATGTTTCCTATGTGTTCCAATGCACTAAGCTGTTTGTTATTCTTCACTGCTTGTATGATGCCTGCGTAATGACAACAGGGTGTGGTGGTGGTGTTTTTATTTCTTGCTCTCAATTAATTACTTAATTAATCGGTACTGCATAGATAGTGAATGTCCAAATATGACTGTGTTGTGAACTCTCCCCATACATTTTAGAAATAATCCTTCCATTTGTTTGAATATATGTAACTGATAGTAGCAAGTGGTCTTTTGTAATTATGACCGGAACCCTGTTCAGCTCTATTTAAATATGATGAGGCTGTTCAAACCCAGATTGAATCCACATATGTGCTCCTTATCATCCTCGTCACCTTCAAACATGTTTATGGTCTGTGTGAAACCGAGCCATCTGCTACAGTCACGAAGACCAAACAGCCTTTAGCTTCCTTCCGTAGGCCAGGCCATCAGCTCCAGTTCATTTGTCTGTAGATCTCATTAAAAGAAAGCTGACACTGCAAATGGCTGATAATGCTACATGGCCATAAACATGTTTTTCATTACTGTATTTTCCTCTACTTGATTGAACAAAGCAATGGTGATTTTGTGGCTGAACTAACTTTGCAACCACATATTTAATAAATAAACATCATGTACAACTACTGCAGCATTGTGACCTTGTGTTACCTCTGCTGTGGCTGTGTAATCTGTATCCTGAGACAACCAACCATAGAAACCCAGTTTGATATTCTTTCTTGTGCAACAGGGCCTGCCCAGTCTGGGATAATGTGCGATCGGGAGGTGGTAAATCTCTTTTTACACTTTACAGTAAACCCCAAACCCCGCGTCGACTACATCGACAGACCAAGGTGCTGTCTCAGGGGCAAGGAATGCAGCATTAATAGGTTCCAGCAGGTTGAGAGTCGCTGGGGATACAGTGGAACCAGTGACCGAATCAGGTGGGTTTACTACATGCCTACGATCTATTCAGTTGCAGTAGAGCTTTCTACTAGTTAAGTTTTCAGTCCTTCAATACTGCATGTTTGCCTACTGTATTGACTAGGTGGGTGTGTGTTGGGGGGAGGGGGGTGTTGGTAGGTTATACAATAGTTCTAACAGCTATGTCTCTGTTCACCTCAGGTTTAATGTTAATAGACGAATATCAGTAGTGGGGTTTGGTTTGTACGGATCGATACATGGGCCAACAGATTACCAAGTCAACATACAGGTGAGAATCTGATCTGGGAGCTGCTCTTTTGTCTGTATGCTTACAGTTATTGCATTGCAACAGCTTGATATCATCTTAGCATTTTTTGTCACTTTTGCCCCATTTTAAATATGAATGACTTTGCAGTTTAAGTGTATATGATTATGAAACATCCTGTATGTAGCGTGAATCTTTATTATAGACAAATGAGTTCTATATAGAAATGGTACATGGTCACTCACTGTCCTGAATCACTTCCTTTTAAACAGATCATGGAGAGTGACCGGAATCACATGCTCGGACAGAATGACACAGGATTTAGCTGTGATGGAACAGCTACCACATTTAGAGTCATGTTCAAAGAGCCCATTGAAATTTTACCTAATGTTAGCTACACTGCATGTGCAACTCTAAAGGTGAGACTACTGATGCACAGACAATTATTAGATCATGTTTTGTAGTCTCCAAGTAATTCATTTGTAATCTTGCACATCAAATTATATCTTTATGTTGTGTCTTTTATCTGTGATATTCAGGGGCCTGATTCCCATTATGGAACAAAAGGACTTAAGAAAGTGACTCATGAGTCAGGTACAGGGACCAAGACGACATTTTTCTTCTGCAGTTCCCCCGGCAATAACAATGGCACCTCCATAGAGGACGGACAGATCCCTGAAATCATCTTCTACACTTAAACCACAAGCACTAAACAGCGCCCAAGAGTCACGACTGCGTGATGATGGAACGGTCATGTACCGTCACAGACTCTCGCCCCAAGGGGCCGATCTTGGCTGTTGGGGGCGCTTCCACTGCGCTTGCCTCTTGGGGCTACCAGCATCATTGCACGTGGAAACATCTCACGACACTGGCGCGTGTGCACGTCCCAGAGGTCACATCTCACCTTTAATGACTCGCGCGTCAGCATCGCCCAGGAGGCATGCCAAAGCCCCTCTCCATCTAACACCAGCTGCAATGCTAATTTGCATTCTAGTTTCCTAAAGCAACGCGCATTGAAAATATATCTATACATTGTGTTACTGGATATCTGCACAGAGATGAATGTTTGCCAACTTGACGTGTTGAGATTTTGTATAGATTTGCGGGACATGTCATCACTAGAGTTAAGGGACACACAGAAACCCTTGCTTGTTATTTACCTTACAGAGAAGAAGGTATATTTTTAGACATGCCATTAAAATAATTTCATTTGCAGTCAGTGATTTTGCACCATTGATGACAGGTATTTTTCAAAAGGGAGAGCTGTTTCAGTGAATAATATTGCATATTGTTAAATCTCATCTCTGAATGCTCAGTCTTTTTGTGACATGCACTTCTCCAGAAAAATATAAGAGCTGTAACATGATCAAAGTGAGATGTTTGTGTTGTATCATATATCTATAGTCTTAAATCAGTCACATTCACATCATGGACATATCTATAAGTCCAATTGTGGAGGATTCATTTCTTTAAAAGGATATCAAATACAGAAGCCCAAAAAATTAAATGTAAGATCATTTAGTCTTCCGAAACAGCACCGACACACGTATAGCTTATGGTCCATGTAGCAAAATATTTTGAGTAATTTACTCTGAATTCAAAAGAACTCTAAAAGCCATAGCACTAAAATGTAGTATTACCTATTCACATAAATACTTGGTTAAACAACCATACAAAACATCAATTTCCTGACAGTAAAATACTGTTTAATGTAAATACAGTGTGGTTCAGCAAATGAGATTTCCCTTATGAATTTCAGCTCTGGTTTAGGGGCAAAGACAGTATCATTCTGTCAAGTTGATCCACTTGAGCCTCAGTACATATTTTCATATAGTCAAGGCTTCAAAAAATTCAGGATCAAAAGAGTAATGTAAAAAACTAATTCCTGCCACTTCCTTGTTCCTTGGCTAGGAGGCAGTAGTGGGCCACCGACACCGCTGGGCCACTGCCATGTGAGCAGGCTCCTCCATTATCTGTCTCATTGGTTTCAGGCCCTTAGTGATTGAAGTTGAACTCCTTTCCTTGTGTGCCTGTGCATTTCTGAGTCTTTCATATTCATCAGTTTCTTCGGGTCTAAAGGGACAAGCACACAAAATGTGAAATTGTGCGCTGAGTAGGGAGTCAAACTCACTCCAAATCGCACAGTCTCACTAGATGAGTTATTAATATGTTGCATTGAATTGTGGAAGGAGGTTTAACACAATAGCACTGAAAACTAAATGACAATGTTGGCTCCAAAATGTAACCAAGGATAGAGATATCAGAATATGTAGTTACAATTTGTCTGGGGTAAATGCATCAAACCCTAAAGCCAAACTAGGAACAGGAACTATATTTTCTTAAAAGTTAATTTCATTGCTTATGTCATCTCTTTAAATGTTGGACTTGTTCAGTGGCACAGCAGAATACTGCAGCTCTGTCAATAACATCAGCCAGCATCAAAGGAATCTGATTAAAATGACTCCGAAAATTAATTAAAACACCAGTTTCCATGGCAAGATTTTTTGCCATAAACTGACTGAGAAGCCTTTGAATGGAACATTTAATTTGAGCTGGATGTCTAGCCAAAATGGGGAAAAAATGATGTTCAGAGGGATGTGATTACACAAGACACACATTACTCAGGAGAGATCTATTGAAATGTCTATTAAAGGCAGTGGTGGAGGAAGTACTGAACCTCAGTACTTAAGTAAAAGTACAAATACACAGAGAAATATTTACTTTAGTAAAAGTAAAAGTACCACAATGACAACCCTACTTAAGTAAAAGTAAAAAGTACCTGCTTTTAAATGTACTTTAAGTATTAAAAGTAAAAGTATTTGCATAATGATTTATTCTCTTAATATCTATATTCTAAAAGGAAAAATCAGTATGGGCTGTGGCATTTTAATTAAGCTAGTTTTAGGTTATACTCGACTAGATAGTTTTAAGTTAATGCAATTGTGCTTACCATCTGTGGCCCAGTTTACATTCTGACCTACAATTCTAGAGACTGTAATTCTGGTTATCTACTAGGGTGATCTGCTGAGTAATATCATTCAGCAAAACACGAGAGCCTGAAGTTTAACGGGGTAGACAAGGGAAACGTCGGGTGGATCGTAATGCCAATTATGCTGATTGAACAGAAAAGTTGCTGAGAAAGGTGTCTTTATGATTAAGTTCAGTTTCACTTGCGCAGACGCATAGACATTGAATGAGCGCTCACGTTACTACCCCCCAATTGTAGGCTATGCATTTTTATTTAATCACACACAATTAAGGAATATTTCCTAATCTGGAAAATGTTACGTTTTTTCCGGCCACCGGTTCATTAATAGTCTACCATTCATTTGTGCCGCAAATGATCAGACGTGTGACAGAAGCATGGGCATAGCCTGTAACTTCGCTGATCCGCGGATAGCAATCTCATCGGAGAGGAGGCCCTAACGCTGCAGATAACAGACAGAGAAAGGCACAGAACACAGTTGCATGTACAGTGTAGCCATGGGTCTGGTGAATATAGCCTACCGAATGCAGATGGCTACAAGCTCACGCTTTGCCTGGTCTAGACTATAAGCTTATGTTTCTAAGAATGCACGTAGCGCTCCAGAATCTTTGGTAGCAACCCCCCGGTAAAACAAACGTGTTTGTCAGAGAGAGAAAAAAAACTGATCATAAAATGTATCATAAAAAGGAACGATGGTGTTGTAGAAATGTAGCGGAGTAAAAGTACAGATAATTGCTGTAAAATGTAACGAAGTAAAAGTCAAAAGTATGCACTATAAATTTTACTTAAGTAAAGTACAAATACGTGGAAAATTTACTTAAGTACAGTAACGAAGTATTTGTACTTCGTTACATTCCACCACTGATTAAAGGAGCATGCAATGTTTACCTGAACACTCAGTAATTTCTCTACATATTATCTGAGTATGCATATACCTAAGTGCCCATCATAGAATCTTTGGAATAATTCAGTTTTTATTAGGCAAAGTTCATATGAAGAAAAAATTACTCAAATCTGTGGTTCATGCAATCACCCTTAACAGGCCTAAACAGTGAAAGATGACTAACCTCAGAAATGGCTGACCTTGTGTCATTATGCAGACTTCTCATCAGCATGCTGTCACTAATGATGTCTTAGATTATATAATGTCTTCAAACAAGAAGCAGGTATGACATTTTGTTGTAGCAACTATTGAATCCTATTCTGTGCACCTTTTGAGAAGCTACTTCACAGGGATTTTTTTGCTGAGCTTGTCTTGTCACATTGATACTGTGTGGGCTGAGAAAATCCTCCCTCCACATATCCCCCTGCAACCCTGTATCTGCATAGCGCTGCTCTCACGCACAGTTGTACCAATACTCTAAAAGCCCATTTAGAACTCTCAGCTGACAGCCTCATATTTACATGGGTAGCAAAAATTGTGTTGTCCTTGTTGCCCAATACAGCACAATCAACATAATTCCCCAATGAATGATTCATGACTAAAATAAATATTTCCTTTTAATTAAGCTCAGCTGAGCATGATGGATCCATTGTGATTGGCTTGAACTGAATGCCACCAACAGAAGCTGATTTGATTGGAGGAACACAAATGTTTATGATGACAAACAGTAATCAGCTATAATGTCTGATTTTTTTCTGTAAAAAAAATGGTGCCCTCCATTAATCATGCAATCATAAATGGGACAGACTGTTGACCACTTGCTGAGGTTGCTGTTGACACATTCGGAATCATTGTATGTGTTGTGATTCTTCAAACTCATTACTGCGTATCTCCCCTCCCGAGGAGACGGATAAACACGGCCCTGCAGTGGAACTCCAGCCGTGTGTGTGTTAGGACAACATCTGAAAGCCCCTGCCTGCCCACAGATGACTGGCTGAGAGTGGGAAGGCAGGGTTGCAATGCTCGTCTCTTCCTCCTCTGCCTCCCCACCCACCCACGCAGGCAGAGGGATGTGCAGCACTGGCTGGCCTTGGCTCTCTCCTCCAGCTCAGCAGCGATGTCTGTGTGCTGTAGCAAACTACTTCCAAGTGTGCTGCAAAGTCTGCTACAAAGGGCAGCAGGAATCTTGGAGACATCATCTGACTGCTGAATTCTTATATAAACCAAGTGGCACAGCAACAAGATTTAATTTGCAGTAATTGGCATCATGTGGACACGTTATTTACGTAGTAAAGTTATTAGAGGCAAAAATTGGCAGATGTTCTCCTAAACTGTGCCCATGTTTACAGTCTTATGTAATCCCATTTACTTTAAAGAGTCCCCTCATCATGTCTGAAAGTGCTGCTGCTGTCTTACTTACTCATGTGTATAATAACCTTCTGCACACACAGTTCACCAACCAGAAACCTCTAGCATTCATGGATGGTGGAGTAGCATTTTGCCACTGGCCTGTTCACCCCCCTCTATCAATCACAGGCAAACACACACACACACACACACATACCTGGAACAAATAACTGCAAGCGGGTCCATTTCTGCTTTCCTCTTTTTGTTGCTTTTGCCAGCTGGATGTGGTTGCATAACCACTGTTTGCATGGTAATGATGCCAGGCTCTAGGCTATGCTAGTACTTATGACACTCCTATATGCACCAAGAAATCTGACCAAGTAATCGGGACATATGTCATCTAATTCACAGTAATCTAATTTACAGTAAGCCCCATATAGTATAGACATTCTTTTCACCAATGAGGCAATGAAACCATGAGTCTTTCAATTTGTTGTTTTCTACTTTAGGTCTTTTTAGTCCTTTTTCAAATATGATGCATGAGTATTTGCACCTATTCATACCTATATAATTTTGCTGAGTGTCTTATGTAGCCCAAACCTTTAGAATGCAAGCGTTTAGAAATCACAAAAGTTCAAAAACATCCTACATAGATTCACACAACACATGATTGTTTTTCACAGGTGGTCCAGATCAGTAACAATAATAATAATCTTTATTTGTATAGCACCTTTACAAATACTGGTATTAGCAACGTCATGAAGAAATCCCTGTAAATATCACTGACTGGACCCAGACAGTGGCCAACAGATGTGTTTCAGTTGGAATACTCATAATAAGCCACCTTTTTGTCATTCCAAGCCTTCTAGTTTCATGGATTATAGCATAGCATGGTACAAAATTTGCATATGCAAAAAGTGCTCAGAACCATTGTTCAGTAGTCTATGTGTCCAACATATCCAAATTTCAATGCTGTCAATGATCTGGTCTTAAAGATTTATAAATGAAAACACGCTACATCATGAAAGCACATCTTTTCATGAAAAATTCCATTCCTTAATCTCATATTCACAAGCATCCATTTTCTCATGAGATGAATCATTCTTGCATTTTGTCAGGAATATACTTGACATGCAAACCCCTCGCCTGAGGGAGAAAGTGTTGCTTTGGAGGATAAAAATAGAATAGAATGGAAGAAAAGGCAGACACAAACATATCACTTCCTACTCAAAAGGACATCAGGGCAGAACTGGATGCTCGCTTCACAGAGATAAAGCAAACTTACATTAGCACACAACCAAAGCTGTCATTATCTCTGCCCCAGACATAATCAGCGAAATTAGGAAGTTTGCAGATGTGGTGCTGAATGCTTACGTAACAGCCACCGTTCACGTAAGGGCAGCTACACTCTCAGGCAGCGACCAGGAAGGAGTCAAGGGCATTTTGTGTCATCCTTTGATTTGCACATGGACAGCTCAGGTGAGGATTTGACCCTCCAGCCAGCCGTGGAGAGAGATCCTCTCCGAGCCACGTGTATTTGAATAAAGGCTTCATTCAGTGGGCTGCTGCCGAGTTAGGCCTGGTCACATGTGTAGCCGTCTAATGTGCAAGGCAACATTTTCATGCTCAGCTGCCCCCAAGAAGACTGCAGTGGCCCACCCTCAATCTCTACGCCCACTAACACCAGATGTAGGTCGCTGTGTGCTGCAGGGAACTCTGTGTGTGTGTGTGTGTGTGTGTGTGTATGTGTGTAGGAGAGAGAGGGTGCACTCATGCTTGTGTGTGTGCTCTTGTGCAGTGGCTGAGTGTGTAAGACAGGGCCGCCAGCACAAGTCTCCAGTCCTGTCACATTGCATCCCAACAAACACACAAGCCGAGTCCTGACACATGAACGGCTCTCTCAGAGGCACATGCTCTCCCCGACCCCCCCAACCACCACAATCACAGCTCGAACAGTTAATAAAAAATAGAAAAAATATTGTGTAAAAAATATGTATGCGCATGCACAGACACATAAAAACACAATTTATTTTAATACATACCGGTAAGTAAAAAAACAGTTTGGGTTATATTTCTTGCTGTCAAACGTTCCTGCGCCAGAGACAATATAGAGGGTCAATGAATAGGAAGGTCATGCGGCTTTGGACAAAATTTCAGTATTTGCATCAATGAGTTGGTGCTCTATATGGCTCACGCTTTAACAGTGAGCATCACAATGGGGTGTGTGTGTTTGCTAAGGGATGCTGACGTCTTGGGCAAAGTTAGCTTAATGTGAACTGATTATGATGACAGCAGCATGGCTGCTGTGAGCGCTCCCCAGTCCCCAGCCCAGTCTCCCTGCCTGCACAGCTGATTATACTGCACAGGCGCCTGAACCAGGGAGAGCAGTTAACACATTCACCTCCAGGAGGAACTCTCTCTCTCTCTCTCTCTAAAAAAAGCTTTGCACACATCCCAAGTCACAATCATTTCCGACTCATTTCACAGCAGTGTATTTTTGTCTCTGAAAATATATATTTTTTCCTTAACTTTATTCAGATACAATGGATATTGTGCAGTTCACTGGACGGAAATAGTAGACCTTTAAATACCTTAAACTGTGACCACAAAATCTAAATACATTGAGTTTTAAGCAAGTTGCCCTCAATGAACTCAATCTGGACAGCATTTGATTACATGAAACTATTCTATAACAGCACTTATAAGGACATGTGATTAATTAAATTAACTGCTGTGGAAAACAGATGTTGGGCAAAGATCCAACCGACCTGAATGCTTCATTAAAAAGCACTTTGATTAACACATAATATAATAACCATTTTGCAGCAACACAACTTCTTTTACCAATGATTCACCACTCAGTGCAAAGTACTGTTCTATATTAATGATGCCTTATATGAGCGAAAATAACACCAATATCAACTCTTGTTTGGCGATTTTTTTCAAGGTCATACCTTTTTTTAAGGTGCTTCTGTCATGCTGTGAGTTTTATTGCCTCATATGATTGTTTCCCACATTTCACACCAAAGGATGCACTCTCTCACACCCACCAAGACAGACTGATGGTAATACTGAATGACCTCAGGAACCGTTTCCACAACACAACACAACACAACACAACTTGTTTCAAGTAAAAACAGAACTGTCACACTTAACCAGCAATACTTTAAAAGCATGTTATTTAAATGGGACCATACAGTCCCTTTTACAGAACAAGACCAGATGCAAGCTTTTTCACAACACAAACGTCCTGAAAAAGGTCCCACCACATTTAATAGATGTCATGTACTGTAGGCTACTCATACTGTGATACAGACAGTTTACATTTTCATTCACAACCAAATGGAATAGGACAGCAAAGCAACATTTATTGTAACCACATATCTCTGACATTTGTTGCATTTTGTTGTAACTTTCATTCTCAGTGCTTGGGTAGATATCCAGGCCAGCTGAATGCAATAACAGAACATTTAGATTTTCCGCAGATCTTCATCCCAGATTTATCCCAACTGTATGGGTAAAACCTGTTTTAGTTTTAAGAATACAGGTGACAACTGGAATCATCTGTTCACTAGATTAAGCCAATACTGCCTTTCAAAGAAATTATATAATGAAAAATAGCCTCCATCCACCACCCGAGCAAAAATAAACATCATCTCCTATCAGTAACGGTCATAGCGTCTCTGATTGCTTGAACTGTAGCCCTGGTTATAGGAGTTGTGTTGGCCTTGATTATGTCCTCCTGATCCCCAGCGTCGATCCTGCCACTGCTGTGGACCGCGCTCATGCCATCCCCAACCACGACCTCGGTCCCGGCCCCTGTGTGGTCTCTGATCTTGATAACTGCAAAAGTCCAGTAAAAATTCTCATTTCATCTAATATGAACATATCATGAAAGGCAACATACAGCAGCACAATATTTACGTAGTGTCTACACAGCCTTGATGCATGGCATTATTATCAGCATAGGCTAGGCTTACTCTTCCACTACATGGGTATGAAATGATGATATGGACCCAAGGTTAAGTTAATACAGTTGTGAGATATATATATATATAGTCTGCCAATGAGACAATATAGATCTATGTAACGTAGTGTGCATACCGGTTATCCCTGCCTCTTTGGAAGCCCCCTGCGCCACGACCTCTCCAATCTTCAACAATTGGTGGTGGATTAACAGGCTGCTGAAGGTATCTTTGGTATTCCTCATCCTGTAATGTGAACCTACAAGCGAACTGTTCCTCATACTTCTGGAGCGTTTCGGAAGTGTCCGTCATTCTAGAGTTGTGTTGCACTATATAAAATAAAATAAAAAACACGTAGGCCTAATATTCAGCTTTAAAATAATAAGTGGTATATATTACATGCCGCTCATATTTTTAAGGGAGGAGACGGTATAAAAACTGATCAACGTTATACTGATGTTATGTTATGGTGGCTAGGTTAGCTTCTATTTGCCATAGTGATGAACCTGTGAACAAAGTTAAGTCAAACGGTGTCTTACGCTTCCAGTGATGCTAAGATCCCCTGTAAGGTGTTAACGTGAAGTTTTGGAAATGTATTTATTTAGCTTATTTATTTGGAATAAGAAACTTACGTCAAATCAGTTCAGCGGGTTGGTATCACGCAACATCAACACCACAGGAACACAAACACGTGCATCACAAAATGAGTCCCGAGAGTTCGGTGAAATTAGCAAGTAGTTCCGCTTGGCGCAGCGAATGGGTATTCAACTAGGATAACATGCCACATTCTTGCAAACACGCAGAGGATGAACTTTTCAGGTTGTCTTGGTTTTTGCCATCTTACTAATAGTCACATAATAGTGGTGTCACCATGAAAGGATAGAAAACGTTTCCTTTTCTCAAAAAAGTTTTGTTTGGGTTGTCGCCCATTTATGTCAACCTGCGGCATCTCCTATTGCGGAAGGGGAAAGGCATATCGACTATTTGTAAAAAGTTTATATTATAATGGTTGTGCACATTAATTTGTCTGTCTCAAAAGACGACAGTTCACTCGGTTATTTGGAATAGCCTACTATCTGGAAATTGCACCCACTTCCTGCACTAGTTCTCTTCTTAATTGTCAAAGTCAAAGTCACCTGCCAAATCAGCCTTTCACATAGCCTAGCCTACCTACTAACTCATCTGATATAGCAAGCCTACCAATTGAAATCGACCAATCAGCCCACCCATCACTTCAGGATACACAGTGCAGTAGGCACAGATCAAGCATAAGCTATCCAGAATTGTGTTAACCCTGGTTGTTGTTGAAGAGGCAATCTGATTTGAATGGGAAAACAGATTTCGGACTAACAGATGAAATGTAAGTTAACATTATATCATACAGGCTATCGTTTCAGATTGAAGTTCAGAAATCTACGTTAAGAAGCCTCGCAAGTATTGTTTATTTTTGTTACCGCAAAGAGATTAGAGGTTTTAGAATTGGTCTTGGTCTTTTCCTCGCACAATCTAACATTATGCCAATTGTCCGGCGTTAGCCCCTTTATTCGTTAGTCTTCCCTGTTTTTGCCTGGGGTTTGTGTGTGTAGGCTACTGAGATAGCCTAAGAGATAGGATGTGGGAGGTTGATAGGCTTCTCTGAGCAGGTGGAATCCGCTCAGTGTCGCTGCTGTAGCTGTAGGTCTCACTTGTAATTCAAGCCCATTGGGAAACGGACTCATCGAAAACAATTCCACTAGGAACGCTCGGTTAATGTATGCCACGCTGTAAGACTGTATTGTCACCGTATTTCTGAATGCCACAGTTACCAAAGGAAAATCCCCAAAAGAGCGTCGCCTGAAAACTTCAAATGGAAAGAGCTTGGCGAATGCAAGACGTACCAGGGAGATCCGAGCTCTGTTCATGAGAGTAAAGACTATCACATTTCAGTCTGTCAATCGCTTACTTGCTTGAAGTGGATCTTTGGTATGGACTTAACAAGGAGCTAATGTCAAGTGGACTTTGAAAATAGTTTATAACATAGAAGACGTCATTCTGCCGGGTTGTTTGATACGCATTTTCGTTTCCGTGAGGATCTGTTTGAAAAGTCCGTGGAAATGGGGTGAGTGTGGGTTATAGAATTACTCTCCTTATAAGCTTTGAGAAACCAAGTGCCTGTTGTGTTATCCGTAATTCAGTTTTCAACTATGTATGCAAACTAATACAATTCCTATACATGTTCCTCATGTCTGCGCTAGGGAAATGCGAGTCATTAATGTTATAGTAGGTGAAGTGTCCAAACTAACCTCACCATTCTCCGTTACGCATACCGTATATTTTGTCTCGTTATCTGAACATCGTTATTGGAATTAATGCATTCTTAATATTTTAAAGAGACGTTCATTCTTTCTTCTCAAACATTCTTCGTTGCCCAAGTTGATTAATTGGTTTCTCGGGTCTTTGTAATGCATAACCCTTGTGCACTCTCATTGTCACCCAGAGTCTGAAGCATTCTAGACTACCTATACACCCATGTAATGCAATTTCCATTAAATGTATCAATGGTCTAGGAGGTATAATGAACATGTAGGCGTTGTGTTTATCACAAAGTTACGATAACAGAAGCACTGAAGATACAGTGGATTGCACTTCGACTGTCGATTATGATCTAGGCTTGATATTTGAGGCTCAGTTGTCACAAATAGTTCCGTGAGTAATGTACTGCTGGCGATAGTTTAAATTCCTCAAATTTACCTGGAATATAATTACGATTCATTTGTGAAGATAAATTGCTGTATCAGTGTCACCAACTGCAATCCAGTGGGTTCTTTTTTCCTTTAACAAGAACCACGAAGAGAGCGGTGAGAACGTCAGGGACAGAGTCAACATAACCCACGCATGAGCAAGCCTTGACAAACAGTGCGCAGGGAAGGGGATGGAGCTGGGGTGAACTGGATCTGTGGAAGAGGTCTTTTTACCCATTCGATCATGGCTCTCTCATTTGAGCTCAAGATCAATGTTCTGTCCTTGTTCTCTTGTTCTTTTGTGTTTGCACAAAGGCATGTGTGTATTTCTCTGTGTGACAGCATGGTTACTTTGCATGGACAGGCCTGGAACGTGGACTAATCACATAACACAGTGGATGTGGTGTCGCATATATCAGCCAATTCATTTAGCTGCAGTTCTGGTTCATCTCAAGTGCACTAAACCCCCCTCTATAGTGAGCCTGAAGCCATTTACTTTGATTATCTTTGGTAACCAAATGTTTATTAGACTGGAAGCGAATGGTAGCCTACATATGCTTGCTGTGAATATAATATGCTGTTCCTCTCCCTTTCTCTTCTGAAGGCACTTACACAACTTTGCTAAAAACCTGTCTAACTACTAAACAGCTCTGCATCCCTTCACCTTCTTGTCTGTCTTCAAGTTGCTTGACCAGTTTGTGCCTCATGAGAGTCACCTTGCACAACACTCAGCTATTGAAAGCATTCTTTCCTAAGAGAAGACTTCCTTCAATCAAAGATCTTTTTTTCCCCTTTTTTCCTAAAGAGTTTCGGGGTGTGTACGTGAGTCATTAGGGACCGACTTGTATAGCTTATCGATGTTTGTAATACTACAGTGGTCCAGACAGGTCAACACAATACCGAAGCCACGGCACAAATTGTATTTTGAATTTTGAGTTTTGAATTTTTGCTGTGCCCAGGCCAATTTGGTATGATGGGTTGCTCATACGGCAATCATAGCAATCATGCATCCAAAAAATTGTGGGATTTTTCAGCAGTACTCTAAAGCATTTACTATTCAGGAAATGCTTATGATGTTCTTGAATTGATTTAAGACACAAAATAATGATCATAATTTGTCTCTGTCAAAATGATTACATTATGTAACCAAAGGCATGGCCACATAGTTTCGCACAATGCAATTTCATCAACTACCCAATACAGTCGAGGTCATTAGCATAAGCATATTGATTTTTGATAGTTTTGTCTGAAGCCCATTTGGCTGCTGCATGTCCAGGAGATGGTTATAGATTAACCTGCTGGTTCAAACTACCGCTTGCTAGGGTTTCGCACACACCCAAATAGTGACCCAGAGGCCAAAGCGGAAAAGTTGATTAGCAGTCTCTGGTTGACAGTTCAGATTGTTTTCTGGTAATGAACACCCCATCCCACCCTCTCTCTGATCAATGATCAGTTGAGCCAATCAGCATCATCTATCAAACTTTCTCTCATTAGCTTTCGTTATGGGTTAAGGATGTTTGGGCAATATGGGCATATGCTGCAGAATGCTGCTCTTTTCAGTAGGAATATATTTTGAACAAATATGTAGCCTTTGGTGACAATGGCTGCTGCAAAAGGCATTTGTCTTACTTGGATCTGTGGGTATACTAGTCAGACAGCACAACTGCTGCACAGAGAATTTTACTGAGAAACATGGAGACTGTTGAATAATGATGGAGAAACAACACAGCAATATTGTGTGTCAATAATAGTGTCAAATAATTCAAATATGCATTTTCCTCTGATTTGATTTCTTGAACATCTTATTCTGTGTCTGAAGTAAATCTACCTGAACTGACTGTCACCCTGTGACTGTATGAAACTTCACATTGAAACAAAAACAAAAACAAATTTAGGACCTCTTTGATCTGCCCATACCATAAGCTGAAATAATGGAGGGTCAGTGATTTATGATGAAAAGCTGAAATAATGGAGGGTCGGTGATTAAGAGGAAAAGCTTGGCCTCGGGTGCACATCAATACCGATTTGACATAACAATCCAAATACAGATCCGCAGCCTCAAGAACAAAAACAAATCATTTTCACACTCAACATTCAGTCAATTAGTGTAGGACATCTTGTATTAAGTGTTAGTAAGTCTCAGGGGCACACCTGCTCAGAAATGTATTGATGGTGCTTAAATCCATTATATTGTTCTGTCATGGAAGGTGAGCAAGAGAGAGGAGTACTTTTGGGGGGGTTGGGTAGTGAGGGTAGAGATCGCTATTTAAAGTAAGCATGGGAGAAAAGGCAGCACCCAGCGTGGGGACTGATCCTAATCTCTTGTCAAGCACTGTAACCGGCTTAAGTGTCATTGATTTAGCTGCTGAGATGCCGCTCTGATGCCTGGTCTATGCAGCCAAGGTAAAAGGTTCAGGCCACTGACTGGCATATGTTGCCTCTCCGCAGTCTGAACCTAAGAATGAAATTGTCTGTGTTATGGTAAACATCATTACTTGAAGATTGGTAAATGAAAGGGACAGACCGGTGGGGATTGGAAGAGTTTTTACCAGATGGTGGGGGCCATTGGCCATCTGTTGTGGCTGTCCACGAGGCTGCAGACTATGCATTCTCCCCGACTCTGAAAATTACGCAACAAGAGTGTAGTTGTCTCCCCTTTAGTGAACTACATCCCACATGACTCAACATCACAACAGATCACGCGAAATGTCTGCTGTTATCAAATACAAAATGTCATAGTATATAGAAACATCAGAGATGTTATCTAATTCATGCATCAATTTTGATGTGGCTGTTGTGTAACAGGATCGATAGTGTTGTCCCAACTGTTTTTGGGTCTCCATGCTGTTTGGATAGCATCGTGTTGTAGACGACATACTGTGTGGTGGGGAACTGTGATCAGTGTGAGGAACAGCTCTCAACTAGCTGCACAGCTAGGCCATTGTTTTACATAATGTGAAAAAGTTTCAGCGTTTGTATGGAGAGTTGAGGTAAATGAAGAGCTCCAAGTGTCTGCTCAAGTGTTTGTGACCTAGATATGGGAGATCTTCTTCTTTTCTCCCACTGCAAACACAAAAACCATCCCCTCTCTTCTGATCCTCTGTTTGCACACACTAGATTATTTTCCTGTGTGTCTTCAGTATGGTGGGAATACCACAACCTCTGCAAAATCTGCTACTCAAACACTTCAGCAAGCTTGCTGGTTGTGTCTTTATGGTCTGATTTAATACTTGGGTGCAAGCTTGGTGGAATATTTATGTTGCTGTAATATTTTAGTCACCATAAACAATGGATAGAGTGTGCCATTTGTGTGGCGATTAGAATCTGATTAGCCTTTCAGTTCCTGATTAGAGAAGGTTGTGGAACATCAGGAGGCCATGGTGCTTAATCAGCTGTTTTACGCACATGCTGTTTTTGTTTTGATCTGTCTGGCCCCTCTCTCTGTCTCTCTTTTATATAGCTACATAGTTATATTTTATGATTTTTCTTTCCAAAGTGCTATAGTTACAACCAGCTTTGCTTCTGCTTTCCTATTGCGTGCCTAATGTATAGCTGCTGTCAGCCAGAAGAGCACAGAGGAGTGGAGCAGCCACATAGCTGTTATGTGCTATACAGTGTGCACTCGCATTGTGTTGGCTGTGAGTCGCCCCCACAGAGCACTCCAATAATAAAGCCTGTTTGTGAGCGAGCTCATCCTAACGGAGTGCGTGGATCAGACCCAGCTGAAATATAGGGCACAGGTGTACCGTCAAATGAAGATTTACAATTGCAATGAAAAAAGACGTGTGACTGTTGTTTTGCGCGTGTTGTTGTTTTTCCCCCTCTTACCCGTTTCACAATTGCAGTACTGATGTCTGTCACAGGTTTTCTATCTCATCATAAAATTGACTATTCACAATTTATGAAAAGCACTCGGGACACCTGGTTTAGCTCGCTTGTCAGAGGAGAAATCTAGTTTTGAGCTCAGGAGAACAGGTACAATGACATTCTTTTTTCTCGCTCCTCACAGGAATGTGGGGAATGTGCCCAATGGTGTGGCCTCAGTGTGTGCCTTTCACAAGGTTCTAGAGGCCGTCATCACTAGACTCTATAGAGCACATTGATTTACTTCACACAGGGAGCCTTTCAACCCATAATGAGAGCATTTGTGAAAGACATTTGTACTGCTGACATGTAACCTTGTGTCAACTTAAAGCTTAGAGTAGGATGGGAGACTGAGCACACAGGTTCTTAAAGGTTACCTTTTATTTATGCATGATTGAAGTTACATGATCGCAGTTGCTGAATTAAATTAAGTTATTGGAATATTGTCAAGTGACTTTGTGTGACTTTCTTAAAAATGTTTTGTTAGTGAACAGTTAGAAATAATAAATAACCCTTTAGAGTCATTTCAAATCTGAATACGACTTCATGATAGCTGCAGCTATAAACCCAAATATTATGTCTGAAAGGAGACTGATATCTTTATTTATATTCCTTGTGGCATGCATTTGGGTCAAACTCGACTAAACAGAAATACACATGAGCTCATATGAGCCATCTACTTCCCTTCTGTTTCCATTTCTGGGGCAAGGTGAGTTTTTGGGATCCATTTAAAAGCTCTGAATACATGCCCCAGTGGACCCCAGACTTTTATGACTCATGTTGCCACTCCTGTCCCTCAGACTAGAATGTTATGTCATCAAGAAAATGCTTTTTAGGCAAACTTGGGAGGGAACTAAGTAAGCCTAAAAAATTGAACACATTCTAGAGATGCCAAGGTCAGTCATGCATCACATGATCATACCGGTCTCCGCAGAGGTATCCAGCACACTCCCTATCACCGCTTGTGACGCTCGGTGAGCTCTGTAAAAAGGGGAACGGGTCAAGAGCATTACTTGCATTTCATGACATTTAACATGTATGTGTTCATTTGTTGAACAGCAGCCAATCATAAGTGAGAGAATTCGAGAGGCTCAGCAGAATTATCCTGGTTGGTTGAAGCTCCCCAGTGTTTTGTTCTCCCTCGCCGATGAGCCGAAGGCTCGAGTCCATCAGAGTACTCCCACCCACCGGTGAATTATTCAAATCCAACAGCACCGGTTGTGAGGAGACTGAGATGGAAGACTGCCAGACAATCTATCGTCAGGGTTTTTGTCAGTCATTTTATTGACCGACTGCGGTTTTTTGAAGAGTGTCCAAAAGAAGTGAAATCTCTGTGTTTAAATGCCACCTGAGATTAGGTTGGAGATGGTCACCTGAGATTAGGTTTCATTAGCTGCAAGAGCTTTTGCTTGTCTTGAGTCGCACACAGAAAACAAAGAACAGCATTTTGTCCTCGCAGAGCATATAGCACATTTCAGGTCCCTCTGTAGAATAGATTTTTGGCAAGATGCTGTCCTGTTTATGTGAAGCCAGAGCATGAATACTTTTGCCATCTGTCTCATAAGAAAGCAGGTGACCTTGTATTTCCCCATCCTTCAGAGCGCAGCACTAGACTGCATTTTATTGTAGTAGTCAAACATGCAGTGCCTGTAATCAAAATGACACTGGAAAACTATCTCAAATCTCAACACCACTACAAGCAATTCTTATAAGGGTGGTTATTTCAAGTGCTCGTGAGGACATTTTATATTCTTTCCCAAATGTTGCCCTTGAGCATCAATCAGGCAGCCTCCTGATTGCTGGGAAATCAACACTGCATGTGGTCGCTTTGTTGATTGGGTTTGAATGGCATCTACACGGTGGCCACTGTGTGACTGGAGCAGGCGCTGTCAGGCAGCCAGGCAGTGAATGAACAGTTGAGTCTTGTCTGGTCGTGGGATTTTTGATAAACTGTCACTGTCATCTGCACCAAGGGTTTTATTGCCAAAGCAGATTATGACATGAGATTAGAGTTAATTCTTTGGGAATAAAATGTATTGGGGAAAGTATTCATTTATTTCAGGCATGGCTCAGTATGATTAGCTTTCCGACTTGTGGTAAAATAATTTTGGGGATTTTAAGGCTTTCATGATAGATTTTGTGTATTGTATTCTACCTTTCAAACTAGTCAAATCCAAACCAAAGAAATAGAGACCCTGTTCGACAAAAATAAATCGTCCCAAAATTTTGAGGGAATAGAAAGTTGACTCTGCAAACTTTCAAACAGTCGCAGGAATATGAGCCTCTTGCCGTATGTTTTTGCTGTCTCTTGTAAGCCTTGCGGGGGAGAAGTGAAGATGTTGTCTCTGAGCCTGTGCAACTGAAGCCTTCTTGTTTTCCAAAGCAGGCACAGTTGACACAAATCTTGTGTGAGGTTTGCTCGCTGGTTTGCGGGGGTGTAGTTATTCCTGCTGACTGGTAAATGAGGAGTTTATGCAGAGCAGGATGTTCAGGAGGAGTCACACGTCCGCACCAATACTTTGGGCTTGGATGAGGGAAGTTTCGCATTCCCTGTAATGTGGCTCCTTGTCACTGGGATTTGGCTCAAGCTGATCAAAGCCCCCTTCTAAATCAGTAAAGGCTCCTTAAATGCCTGCCTTAAATAATCCAGCTCCACTTTCCAAACCCACACTTTTCTTGCTGAAATGTAGTGTTGTACTGTATGTATGTGTATGTATGTATTCACTAAATGTATACAGATTTAATGCAAGCCTGTGTGTCTGAATGATCGTGCCTAACAGTTACACTGTTCTTAACTGTAAATAATATCTGCTGTAATCTACAGCATGTAGCAGCATGTTTAACATGTGCATGTTTAAGCAACAAGGTCACATTGAAAAAGCAAAAAAGAAAGCTTGCTTTTGTCATCAGAATAATAGTCGGATCGAAGCCTATCCTTGTGGAGCTGTATCTGTGACCTTGTGTTGTGGCTGTGGCTGTGTTTGTGAGCTCGGCCTGTGTTAGCCTGAGGTGCAGGTCTGTCCCTGGCACACGCGGATGACTCCCTGCAGCCTGAGTGCTTGAGCGTTGCGTGTTAAGCCAGTGTTGACTAAGAACAAAGCGTCCATCGGGACTGGAGCTGCGCCGTTGTGCGGAGCTCGTCGGAAATCAAAGCAACAATGTCAGGTGCATAGAATGCTCGCCAGAGGCTGTTGGACCCATATGTGCTAAAAAGCCAGCATCATATAAGCAGACCCAGGCCCTTTTTTTCAATTATCTGACTGACCTCTGTTGCATTCCAATTTGCGATAATGTCTTCATTCATCCAAACAATGCAACAATTGCTGAAGGGCATCAATTGCAAATTCGACCCGACAACAAATCCCAGCACAGTTGCTGTTTGTTTGGGTGGAAATGAAACCATTAGGTCCATTGCTTTTCAATTTGCCATGTTAAGTAGCATGCGTCATTTGGATCCACCTAAGCAGCATCAAAACATCATTACGTATAATGGCTCCACACCGGAAGCCTATCTATTCATGTCCACTGTATTGTAATTCAGGGTTCAGCGCGGAGTGAGTCCCACGTGATGCTCTCAGCAGCATCACGGATGCCCTGTCTCTAAGGGCTCCTTCTTTCTTGTCAGCAGCTGTATTATAAATATTAAGTGTGTGGTCAGCACAATGGCCTTTGCTGGCCTCCAGAAGATGCTCTATTCCCCCAGAGCCCCACAGCCATGTTGTTCACTCAAAAGCCTGGACAGGTGACGTTTGTGTACGATGACGTGGAGTCTTGTATTTAAAAAACAGACTTACCCATGGGGTGGCTGGCGTCATCCATGGCTGTTGTTGTTAAGGTGTTCCCGAGCCTGCACTATTGACCAGAGGATAAAAAAAGGTGCTGATGTGTTAATAGCTCTGGTTTGCCGTGCAGGATTAGGAGTCGTATTATATTATCACTGGCTTGCAGACTGTGTTTTCTGGGAGGGCCTGTCTTCTCGCTGAAATGGGAGATGTGGGGAAGGTGTAAAGAAGTTGCACGTGCTCGCTGTTTATCAGCATCTCAGTAGGGAGATGTTTTTGTATCCAGAGAGAGAGAGAAAACAATAAAGGTGTTGCTTTTGTTCCCGCTGTTCCGTATTTGTTGGAATTCTCCCTGCTCACTCACTCTGTTTTCTTTTTTTGTTTGTCTTCTTGCTGATCTGCAGGGAACAGCCGATCTTCACCACCAGGGCTCATGTCTTCCAAATCGATCCCACCACCAAGAAGAACTGGGTCCCGGCCAGCAAGCAGGCCGTCACCGTCTCCTACTTCTACGACAGCACGCGGAACAGCTACCGCATCATCAGCGTGGACGGTTCCAAGGTGAGCGCCCACGGGAACAGGATTCGGATGGAGCCGACTCAAATGGTGTTTCATATAACCCCCCCACCACACACACACACACACACACACACCCACATGATGTCAGCCTGCTGCTGGGAAGCGCAGCCCTGACTCCCCCAGATGTAGCTAGCTGGAGAGAAGTGGGGAATATTGATTAGCATCAGGTAGATTCCCAGGGTTGCCCAACTCTGCTCTTTGCTCTGCAGTTATCGTGAGGGAGGGAGTCTCATATAATCACTGCTGCAACTGACCACACTGTTAAGGTGGATTAGTGTCTTTGTTGTGTTGTGCTTGATTATGAAAGTGTTCGGCTGCAAATTAGACCGCAAATTCCCAGTAAGTCAGGCATCGGTGCTTAACAAGTTAGTCCAGATGGCTTCCCCCAAGGAGCCCAGTGAAGTTGATGATGTGTCAGCTACTTTGTTGAGGAATGTGGAGTAAGTCTGTCCATGTCCCTTCTGACTGACTCTAGTGGCTTCACCTACCCACCACCCCCCGAAAGCGGCCCTTTAAAGGACATGTGGAGCAGGCGCGCCGCTGTGACATGCAGCCAACAGCCTCACCCGGCGCGGCTAAATTAAGACCAGTTCACATTTCCTCACCACTGTGTGAATACCAGCAGGCCAAACGGCTGCAGAGGCCCGGCCACTCAAAGACACGATCAACTGCACGGGAGTCGGTCAGGCTTGATCCATAAAAACGAACAAGGCGAGCACTTAAAAGTGCTATTAGTGCTGTTAATTCCAATAGTCTCACAGGACCATCCAGATATTACAACCCAGCACCCCACCTCCCCCTGCCGCTCCCCCTCCCCTTCCCCTCACAAGCTTTTGCCTATCTCTCCCCCTCGCCACTTGCCAGAGCTTTATGTTGTGCGTTTCCATGGAGATTAGTGGCCTCCTGGCTGCGGGGCTGTTTGATTACGCCAAGATCCTCGTGTCACAGTCAGTCGGCATGACTGATAGTGGAGCTCAGAGTTCAGAGCTGTCCCAGCAGGCCGGTGTGTCGTGTGTGTGTGTGTGTGTGTGTGTGTGTGTGTGTGTGTGGGTAACACTGTCCAGGCAAGACAGAGAGTGGAGAGAGCAGTAGCCTGCCCTGCTACTGGCTTTGTGTTCCTGTATGTTCCTGTCTCAGAGCCAGCACAGATGGGTGACAATTTAATTCCCATTATTATTCATACAGAAGAATACAGACTGTGACCATTTGTGTCACTGATGAATATTGTACCTCGCTTGACATAAATAGTTTAGATGTCTCAAATGTTCACCTGTTTGCAGCCATTGAGGACTTGCATTCCTATCATAACTGCAGTGCACCTGGTGAACATTAATATTACTCATGTCCAAAGGTGACTTGGCAGTCAGTGAAAGGCCACAATCACAAGTACACTGTCAAGTCACTTCAAGTTTTATTATGGCTCTGATTCAAGAACCGCTGTGGCCAGAAGCTCACACTCTGGCTGCTCCACAGAATCACTGATGGAGTTTAATGGCCACCTGTTTATCATCGGCAGTTATTTGTATACATCACTTTAAATGTTCATATTGCAGTCAGGATTATCTGAGACAATCAAGCATGTAGAACAGTAAGCCATCCACTGAGCTGTGCTTTAAGGAGAGAGTGGTCTTTAGAGTGCTGAAAGGAGGGAGTTCTCATTGTGCTGGTGTTCATTCAGTTTAGGTGCCTGGCCCATCCTTCTGAGAGGAGGTGCTCAATTGCATTAAGAGCAGTAAACTGAGACATCTGCATTACATCAGGCATCTTTGACTCAGCGTGGCCTTGGAAGTCTGAAAATGCCATTGTGTGTGTCTCTGTGTGTGTACCGTATGTGTCACATATCTTTTGTGATTAACCTACCTCATACAAAGTAATTAATCATCAATTTTTACATTTGCTTATTTTACATGGTTTATACTTTCTCAAAGAAATTCATCTTGAAAGTCAGATTGTTGCCATATAGGGATCAGATTTTTCATATTTCATATATTTTATATTTTGGGGGGCCTTTTGCCTTTACTTAGACAGAACAGATAGAAGAGTGACAGGAAGCGAGTGGGGAGGTGTGGGAGTGGGTGGGATTGGGTAACAGCTGCGTGTCGAACCTGAACCTAAACCCGTGGGCACTTGGACCCAAATGTGGTATGGACGCTGCCGCTCCTTGTGCCACAGGATCCCCCTCAAAACAATTCTGTTTCACTTTCAGTAAGGTTTTCCCCAAGTCAAATATTCCAAGGAAGCTGGGGTAATATGTGAAACCAAAGTCATTTGTTAATCATTAAATGATTAACAAATTACTTTTTCCAAATTTTAAACAAATAAAAAACAAAAGTGCAGTCCTTGCAATACTGTTGTATTGTAAAAGAAGTGTGCTATTCCCTACATTAAGTGGAGTGACAGAGAATGATATCATGGCGTATGTTTTCTGTCAGCCCATGGCTCGTCTGTCTGCTCCGCCAGGCTGGCATCTGGCAGGCAAGGAAGAGGGCCTCTCGCTGTGCGTGTAATCTTTCACAACTTGGAAGCTTGCCTGCTCTAGATAATCCTGCCTTGGGTTCCACACCAAGAAACACCTGTTTGTGCCGTACTTCCACTTCAAATGTGCTGCTTTAATTTTTTGTGTTTTTATATATTACGAATCAGGCAGAAAAGTGGCTGGTTTGAAGGAGAAGAAGCTTACACTCAATAGGCTCCCCACTCTCCATCTGGTATCAAATTACACTCGGTGCATAAGTCATTCAACTCAGCAGAGTGGGGGGGGGGGTGCTCTCTGGCTCTCCATGTCACCTCTCAGAAGGAAAATATTTAAATGGGCTCTAATCCCCCATATAAAAAACTCCTGGCACATTGTCTGTGTTCTGGACTCGGGGAGGGTTTTTTGTGGCGACACTGTCAGGTGAGTGGCCATCACTGATTCCCCGGAGTCAGCTGACTGGTCTGAACTAGGAGGATGTCCGGGCCATTGCTCGTGCGTGACCTTGCCGCCTTCGCTATCTGATCCCAGTTCTGTCCCTCTGGGCAGTGGCGTATACTGCCCTACAGCTGGCCCTGTCAATAACTCGCATTGACGCTGGGTAATGCCAACATTGCATTCACACACTATACCACCTGACCCCACCATCCCCGTGGCCCACTTATGACAGGACATCTGTCTCCACAGCCCCCACTCCACACTCTGGACAAGGTTTCAATTCAAGTTCCCTAGTTAAATAAAGAAGTCCCAGCATATTAGCACTAGGTTTAAGTATACACGTAATGTACATATTAATATATGAATTGTATGAAATGGATATCTTGTGTGACTTTCTTGTCAGTCTTCACTGTTAAAAACCCTGGTCAATAAAAAGAATACATATATGATCTTGTCAGTGTCGAAACCTGATGGTTTTGTCAAGGCAGAGGAAGCTTCAGTAACATGTCTGATGTCGCAGCTCTCAGCGGCGAATGTTTCCATGTGGTCATGTGATCCTCTCAGTTGCTGTCATGGTGAGGGTGATGAGGCGTTGAGTCATCTGGGCTGAGTGGCGTTGCAGACCGTGCCTGTGAGCTAAAGACATAAGCATGACTGCAGTGGGTGGCAGTTTGAAAAGACTTTCTCTAGTGCCCTTGTTTGATGTCGCCAAGCCTCCACATTCAATCCTCACGGGAGGAATATTAATGCCGCTGACACAAACCATAATTCTTATACTTATGACCTGTAATGCATTCTGTACATTTCAAAGTGCTTGTATTTATAAACACTCAACTCCCTTCCAGATACCCTCCCTCCCCCTCAGAAAATGTCTAATAATGACTGGATATCTGTTAGATTATTGGAGGGCTACTGATTTTTGGAACAGAACTTTTTTTCTGTTTTGTACTTCTTTCCAGTTTCCAGTTTCCACCATCAATGTCTGCTCACTCACTCACTCACACACACACACATACACATACACATACACACACTTGCAGCTGCATCCCAGAAGCTTTTAAAAGATTATAGTGGAGAGCTGTGCGCAAGTCAGAGTGTGTGGAGAAAGCGGATAAGGATATCGAGGCTTTGGTGGTCGTGCTGGTGCGGAGTGGATTATATCCCAGACTCCGAGTCAGCCCTGTTGATTATCCTATTATACACCACAGGATGGGGAGATGCTGTCAGGATCAACGGAAGCATCATCTCCAACAGCTCTTCCTGTTTGTATGGGTGTGTGCATGGCTGTCATCAGCGCTGATGCATCACATGGTTGTGGTGATAACCACAGCCACAGCTATTATGATATTTGTACACAGATGTAACCTAAGCTCCCCAGATAAATCAGAATGCATACCCAGATGTGCATTTACTATAGTCACACAACCTGTCATCGAGAATGCATGCATCGCATCAGGAAACATCTCGCTACTTCATTTTATGTCTGACAAATGGCCCAAATGACATCAGACACATTTTAGGAACAGCCCCAGGGTTTGCTTTGCCATTATCTCTCAACAACAAGTTGTTTAGAGAAAACAAAACTCTTGATGCTTTTGTGCATTGCTGGATTTCCTGCGCTTTTCTCTGGGCCCATTAGGAGCTCGGCTCTCCAGCGTTGTGTAAGGGCTGATTCATCCAGTGGAGCGTGGGGCTGCAGCCGCTCTCTGACAGCCTCCCGTTTAACGGAGCAGAGCGGGGAGACGCCGAGCTGTGCCGCCCGCCACACGCCAGGGCTGATGGAGAACTCTGGAGGAGCTGCCACTAATTTGGACCCTCAAATTCACATGCACACCTAATGAGACAAAGGATGCAGCGCAATTAAACCGTTGTGTCACTTCATTTGCGGCTATTTCGAGGTGTAGGGGTGTGCGTGCGTGCGCACGCAGTCAGTAGCATATAAGTCTGCTGTTCACATGGTTTATGTGTATAGGTGTAGGTAGTGTTAATGGGTTTTTGATCTGCTCCCTCAAGGACCCTCAAACCATTCTCTCGCCGCTTGCATATGATTTGAAGGAAGGATGCCTTTGTGATGAAGCAGGCATGCATAAAGAACTTTAACTAGAAAAGCATTTCCTGAAGGAAATACAGTGCATGAAAATGCAAAAAATATTATGTAAAATATCATACAGAGTAAAAACAAACTATATTGGTTGCTAGGTAGATGAGGTTTAAAATAGTTAGAATGACTGAACAGTTAAATAGGTGGATAGTTTAAATGGTAACATTATTTGCTAGGTAGATGAGGTTTAGTATAGTTGGAATGACTGAACAGTTGAACAGGATGTGTAGTCTTATATTAAGAGAATGAGACTGTATGCTTAAAGCCTGAGAAACTGACAGTTGATGCAGGTGGCCTGGCCACCTGGCACAAGATTCTAATTGCTGTGATGTTATAAAGGCCTAATAGTTTTTAATTAATAGTTTAATCAATCAATCAATCAGTCGAACTGGCTCTTTGATGGGGCCTAGATGAGCAGCTGGAAGTTGATACAGGTGCAAATCAAGTTAATTAGCCCATTGTGATGTCATCAGCCTAATGTTAAGTCTATGGGGAAATTTTGAGTAGTTTTTAATAAATAGTTTAAAAAGTATAAAAGTTACAAAGATGAAAAATAAAAAGCCCAGATGTCCTAAGTAAGACCTACGTAACATAGTTTGAATGAAGTTTCTACATTAAATGGTTGAAGCTGCATTAATTGCGTTAGAAGAAGAACTAGAAAATGCAATTCCAGGGAATTACCAGTGCATGAAAATGCAAAACATATGGTGTGAAATATATTGTTAAATGATGTGCTAATTGGCAACCAACATGATGAGGTTTAATATAGTTGAAATGACTGAACTAGGTAGATGAGGTTTAATATAGTTGGAATGACTGAACAGATAGGTGGATAGTTTAAAAGTTTAAATTATTTGCTAGGTAGACGAGGTTTAATATACTTGGAATGACTGGACAGTTAAATAGGTGGATAGTTTAAATGGTTAAATTATTTGCTAGGTAGATGAGATTTAATATAGTTGGAATGACTGAACTAGGTAGATGAGGTTTAATATATTTGGAATGACTGAACAGTTAAATAGGTGGATAGTGTAAAAGGTTAAATTATTTGCTAGGTAGATGAGGTTTAATATAGTTGGAATGACTGAACTAGGTAGATAAGGTTTAATATAGTTGGAATGACTGAACAGTTAAATAGGTGGATAGTTTAAAAGGTTAAATTATTTGCTAGGTAGATGAGGTTTAATAGTTGGAATGACTGAACTAGGTAGATGAGGTTTAATATAGCCTGGCCACCTGGCCTAGGATTCTAATTGCTTAACGGCAGCCTTAATAGAGCCATATTGTATGCTTAAAGCCTGAGACCGAGTATATCGTTTAAAAAATGTAGATAGTGTAATGGATGTTGATAGGCAGATTGTTTAATGGATGTTGATGGATAGTTTAATGGGTGGATAAGTGAATGGTTTGAAGAGGATGAATGGATAGAAAGTTGGATGAAATGTGACTTATCCTTGTATCCTTGTAGAATGGAGAGACACAGAGAGAGTTGGCCGAGTTCAGCAGAAAGCAGTTGATACAGGTGCAATCAGTTCAACTGTCCCTTTGATGGGGCCTAGATGAGCAGCTGGAAGTTAATACAGGTGCAAATCAAGTTAATTAGTCCATTGTGATGTCATCAGCCTAATGTTAAGTCTATGGGGAAATTTTGAGTAGTTTTTAATAAATAGTTTAAAAAGTATAAAAGTTACAAAGATGAAAAATACAAAGCCTACATGTCCTAAGTAAGACCTACGTAACAGTTTGAATGAAGTTTCTATGTTAAATGGTTGAAGCTGCATTAGCTACGTTAGAAGAAGAATAATAAGAATAAGAAGACTAAAGAACAATATAGTGCATTTTCCTGCACTATAATAATAACTAGATGTACCGCATAGCGGTACAAAATATGACCGCCGCTCAGTCCTGTACATCCGTTCCGCGAAAATAAATCACACTTCAATTTGTCTCCATGTTTTACTCCATCCCCCACTCTTGAAACTTTTGTGTATGCTTGTTTGGCATGCCTGAGTGTGTGTGTGTGCGGCTGCACAGAAAGTAGCCTACTGGTGCTGAAAAGGTGAATAGATTGTAGAATAGCCAAAGAAGATGTAGCATTGTTATAAAACCTTTAAAATCTCTAAACAATCACAAGTAGGGCAGTTCATCACAGTTCATCCATTGCAACTGGATTGATGAAAGGTCACTTACACCTGTAGGCTATTGTATTTGGGAAAAGCAAAAGGTATCAGCATAATGTTATTTATTTATTTATTTATTTATTTATTTATTTATTTATTTATTGATTGTTTTATTTATTTATAAACAAAAACATCTCTGTCAGTTCCATGCCGTTTTCAACAGCTATCAAAAACAAAGGTCAGGATTTTAGTCATCTTTAGTTCATGTAATACTTTATTGTCAATGCACAAATTAAGTAACAGTAGTCTGAAACGTTCTTGTTAATGCACAAATTAAGTAACAGTAGTCTGAAACGAAATGCTGTTTTACATCTAACCAGTGGTGCAAATAACTGACATGTCCAAATGGGCCTTGATGAAATGCGTCGCTAGACTGTTCATACACATTTTAACGGGCCAATGTTGAAGAGCTGTTGTCCGTTATTGTTCGTGCAAATATAGGCCGATTCATGTTCTCTTGCATTGTGTAACTGAGGTCCATGGCTAGTCTGGCTTTCACCAGACCAAGCTCAATCTTTTAAGAAATCAAAAAATAAATAGCGGGCAGATCAGGCTGGGTTCACCCAGCCTAGTCCATAGGCACCCGATATTGTTTAATTTTCCGATTGAGATATCCACGCTCTGGCTATTCTAAAATGAAAAAATGCATCAGGGAGTTATGACAAAACTGTAACTAACAAACTAGTTCCTAATAGAAAGCTGTTAGCTTCCCTAAGCTACAGGTAGGCTTATAAGGTAGGCCTATTTACAACATAAATTGTCAATAGGCTATGCTGGCGACACAAATAAAATCTCCTTTGAAAACCAATGGCTTACGCCTTACAGTATCAAGCGGACTTAAACTGCCATCTCATGGCGAAAAGTTGTAATAAAATTCACGCAGCTCCATGAGTCAAGGAAAGCGCGAATGAAGTAGCCACTTCTAAATGGGACCCACTACACAGTACTTAAGGTGTGTTGCTAAAGCAGCCATAATGAAATGAAGGTGTCATTGTTTGGATACTTCACACACACATGCTTTTTAATTTTACAGACTACAACTACCAAGCTGGAATCAAAGCACATCGAGTCCCCTCTCACACCCTGCACGCACTTAAAACAAAATAAACAGGCGTCTCAGTCTCACGCATGTATAGGCAAAACTGTATCAGACCGGTGTAACGTTGGTAAATCTTCCATTGCACAGAATGATTTTTGTAGCACGTGCAACAAATGACAGTCGAAAGATACAATTACAGTGCTGCTATCAATTTGCTTGGTATAACCGCATTTATAGTTTTCTACAAATGCAATCAATCAAATTGGCCTCCATCACTCAACCAACGCTAAATGTAACATAACCTAGGTCCTTATTGATATTATAAGATTAACGTACCTGCAGTAAAAACCAAGCATGTCCGATAAACATCCTCAGATTTATTTTGGCTTCAAGAAGAAATGGGAATTACATTTCATGTGAACCTCATCTTATCCTTATTAGACGTTCTCTGCGGTAAACTACAGTCCTTGTAGGAAGCATCCATTGTTTTTCCAACCCACTTTTAACTTCCAACAAAATTACGTCTCACTGCAACGATGCGCCATCTAGTGGACAAACGACTACTTATCGCCAATACTGGAAATGCAGCCATGATGATGATGATGAATATTTATTTTGGCTTTCTTTTAATCCTACTGAATTTGTAATTATGTATCGGCCGTTCTAATACCGATAGTATGTGGGTGCCTATGTGTGTGCATGTGTATTTGTGTGCACCGCCATCTACAGGCCAATGAGTGTACAGTCACTAAATGTACACATAACCTAATTTTTTTTTTAGACCCCCCCCCCATGGATGAAATTCTATGAAACTTGGCATACCCCCAGAGAATGCCAGGTCAATCATACGCATACAATTTGGTGCAGTTCTGAACATCTTAACTGAAGATCGGGGCGATTAAAGCAGAATAATATTGCATTTTAATTTTTTCCCGGGGGGTGCAAATCACAAATGAGTGATTATGGGCCAGATTGACATGGGCCCTTGGGACCAACATACCATAAAAAATTCTTTATCCTCAGTGCCACGGTATAGGTAGTTATTTAGGAAAAACTGCTTTTTTTTGCAGTTTGGGGGGCCCAGCACGGGGAGGGGGGGGGAGTGGCCCCCGGGGGACGAACAAAATTTTTCCGTAAAAGTCTAGTGGGGCTACATACCCACCAAATTTCATGTGGTTCGGTGTTCCGGGTATCGTTGACCAAAAATTCAGGAAGTAGATGACTGGGGGGTGGGTGGGGGGGGGGGGCTTTGACAATCCCTATATGACTGCTTCGCTAGCGGCGGTCATAATAAGAAGAAGCCTAGGAAGAACAGTACAGTGCATTTTCATGCACTGTAATAACAAACACTTAGAAATCCTGAACTAGTTTAATGATTATCATGGCAGTTGTATAATTTTTTTCACTCCATTTCTAATATAAACTCTACAAGATATTATTCAATTTAATCATCTTCTGCTCACAAAGGTAAAAACTCTACTGTATATTCAAAGAGAGACATTCTAAGCTTAATATTTTTAATCTATGGATTGTTGAGATTTGTAGTTATATGTATTGTATGTATATGTCATATAAGTCATAGTAAATATTTTATCAGAGCTGCTATGTCATGTCTGTTTATTCTTAATCTAAATGAATATTTGAGATTAAACAGCTCCTGTAAGATTCTGCCGAGATGTAATTTTAGACTCTAGAGGGAATAGAAAGCTCTGAAGCGCGGTCTAGGAGAAACGCGCAAGATTAGTCTGTTTTTAATCAGAAGCTTGATGGTCAGAGCCGCTGTCCTCTGTGCTCTTAAATGAATAGATAGATAAAATAGACCAGACAGGAGATGGATTTATGAGCACACAATTCAGCCCTCGGTCTGCTCCAGTCATACCCTACTCTGGTACATATTAGATTATTTCATTATTGCTAATTATGGTAATTAAACCCAATATGGAAAACAAATAGCTATTACTAGTATTTTGTGGATTTCTGGTCCCTTTTACAAGGAAATGAGGTAGTCATTTGCTTTCTTATACAGTCCCATTGAGGACAGCATTAACGTGCACTGGTGTGGTGGGGAAAGGTTTTGCCAGTGAAATAGCGTATTGTTGAAGTGAAGCCCTAATGACAGAGATGTCTGAGGATGGAGCCAGCCTCTGCACTGGCCTGATTCCTCACTTCCTGTGAGCAGAGTCATGATTAGGCAGTAGCCTAGCTGGGGAGTCTGCTGCTTTAAATTACTGAGGAGAAATCGCATTTGACAGACATTAACGGGTGGCCTCTTGTCTCCTGTTCAGTCACGGTTACGATGGAGTGGGTCGGGGGAAGGGGGGACTTGAGGGTGGTGGTGGTGGTGGTGGTCATGGCTTAGGTCAGTGTTCAGCTCGGTCTAGACGGATCAGACAAACACAGGGCTGTAGGGCACAAAAGCAGATTGTTCCCTGGTCAGATGAATGTGTGTTCAGCTCAGGGCCACAGCTGAGCCAGTCTGCCTGTGTCATCATCACTGCACCATCACATACTTCTCTAGGTGATGGATGACGGAGGTTGGGCCCAACCTGTTAGACCAGCCGTCCTTCAAAGGCTGTAAATGTGCCCCTATAGGGTGAAGCACAGAGGATAAGAGTCCTCTAGCATTCTTGGAATACCTAATGTTTGGTAAAAACAGAAGTTCAAAGCATAAAGTGCACTTTCCTTTTACAACTTTTTCTTTTAAAATATATAGGTTCTCAATCACTTTACTTGCTTTTCCTGCACACTTGCATTGCTATCTTCTGTGCATCTAAAACCATTATGGCTTTGGGCTCAGAATGTATAAAGGTTTTTTTTTTGATCAGGTCAAACCTGAGCAGTATTTAGGCTCTTGATTTGTAATTGTATTCAAAAATGTTTTGTAGAGTGTTTTGTAGACCTGCTGCTATTACTCTAGACAGAGCTATGAAGTCATTATGTGAATACATTATGAGCTGTTTTATCATGACATAACTCTTCAGGACTATCCCCATTAGTTTAGTTAAACTGACTCTTTTTTGCCCTCTTCAACAGGTGATAATTAATAGCACAATCACACCCAACATGACCTTCACTAAGACCTCCCAGAAGTTTGGCCAGTGGGCGGACAGCAGGGCTAACACCGTGTTTGGACTGGGATTCGCATCAGAACAGCAACTCACAAAGGTCAGTCAAGGTCCCAAGGCCAGTGATCTAATGCATCAGGGGTCCAATTACTCCGAAGAATTTAAATGCTCTACTTACCAAGCTCATTGTGCTGTCTGTGCAGTATAAATGAAAAATTGTTTGAATGAGGAACTATTCTTTTATTTATTTTTTGTCAACAGTTTGCAGAGAAATTTCAGGAGGTAAAAGAGGCTGCAAAACTTGCCAGAGACAAGTCTCAGGAAAAGATGGAGACCTCCAGTAACCATTCCCAGGTCAGTCTCTGCAGATGGCAAGACTACCAGATTACACTGAGGCCTTCATTCCCCCATCTGCCCTGATGTGTGGTGTGCAATCTCATATCTAGTGTTGTGTAATAGAGCACGCTTCTCATTATATGTAACAAATGAATGGATTTTTCCCAAGCACAGTGTGATTCAGAGAAAATGTAATTAAAGCATTGATGGACCCTTTAGCTACTTTATACACACGCACACACACACACACACACTCTCACACACACACCAAGTGTCCTAAGTGTATACCATGCCAGCGAAAATTGGCTCCAATTCTCACCATGACATAACAGCTCTGATGTGCCATGTGTATCCAGTTTGTGAGCCCAGGCATGACCAAGGTTACGGAGGAGTTAGTGATTAGTGGCGCTGCTCAGCTAACCAAAGGTGAAGGGTCACTCCTCGTACACCAGGAGCTGGTATGCAAATTAATCTCCCAAACCTGAAAACAGCTATGTGTAAATAAGACTAATTTGTCAGTCTTGGTACGAGACCAATGCAATCTTGTCTCTAGGCTATTGCCCAATTGACAAGTTGACTTCAGGGTTGATGTGCTCTGATTAGATTCCAGTGTAGCTTGGATATTAGAGACATTTTGTCTGATATTTTCCAGCTCCTGCAGAAATAAAGAAATAATCTCAGCATAGACAGACGTCTCAGAAGTTGGTCTCTTTTTCATCAGCGTTTGTAGCCTACATCTTGTAACAACTGAAAGGTGTATTTGCCTTTTATTATTTAACAGCTGTGTCAAATCTGGGGATTTATATTAGTCACACACGGTTATATTGCTACATGAGGGAGGATATCTCACCTTGGAAACTGTACAGACATGGCATTGACACAAGTATGACATTAAGATTTTTAGTCAATGAGCCACATTTTGACTACATTGGACAGCAAAGTGTGCTTTATACAACATATATCAATTCAATTCAATTCAGTTTATTTGCCAGACTCATGTCCAAAAGCTACGCAAGACAGAACAGATAAAGACAAAAAAAAAAAAAACAAGAAGAAAAACAAATACAACAATTAAAATACATACAGACATTTCAGCCAATGCACTCTCAGACTGGATGTGTACCTGGAGCAGCTCACAGATGGATTTGAGAGTGCCACCATGATACTGTTGGTGGACTCATCCAGACGTTGCATGAACTTAAACATCAAATTTCTTAAAAGTGCTTTCAGTGTGCTTACTCCTGCAGATACCAACATCTGACTAGCACTCCCTCCTCTGGGAACCTTGAGTAAAATTCGCATTGCATCATTGTAGGCAACTTGTAACTTCTGCATGCTGGATTTTTTGTAAGAAGACCGATGGGCAGTATAGAGTGGTGTGCAGTAAGCTTTGAACAGAGCCACTTTAACTTGACTGGAACAGTAGCTAAACTTACGTGCTATGGTGTTTGCCTGTGCATATAACTTACAACACTGTCTGTATATGTCATCATCATCATTCATATCATCTGTAATAAAATTACCAAGGTATTTAATCTTTTTGCAGACCTCAAGACAATTATTGTCTAGTTTGAACACAGGGAAATTAAGCCATTTATCCTGTTTCGTTCTGCATATTAAAACGGCACTTTTGCTGGAATTATATTTTATGTCAAATTCCACACCATAGTCAGAGCATATATTAAGAAGCTCCTGCTGCCCAGCACTACTTGGACTAACAGTTACAAGGTCATCTGCATACATAAGATAATTCACCAGCATGCCACCAATCATACAGCCAGTGTTGCAACCATTCAGTCTCCTAGACAGTTCATCCATATATAAATTAAATAAGACAGGGGACAAAATTCCTCCCTGCCTGACACCATTTGACACTAAAGGGGGCAGATATGAACCCCCCCCCCCCCCATTTGATGTGCATCTGCTGGTGGGCATACCAATAGGCAATAACCCTCACAATATACCCAGGCACTCCCCCTTGCTTTAGCTTAATAAAGAGCTGTTTGTGATTCACTCGATCAAACGCTTTAGAGGCATCAATAAAACACATTAGAACAGTGGAATTTTTAGCCTTATACAAATTCACAATTTCCTTAAGAGCATAAATACACATGTCTGTGCCATGTTTTGGCTTGAATCCAAACTGATTATCCAGGGAAGAGATATACCCACTCACTCTGTTAAGGAGGATTCTTTCCATTACTTTGGATAAGATACTGGCCAATGCTATAGGTCTATAATTATCCAGGCAACCAACTTTTCCAGCTTTGTCCTTGAGAACTGGGACAAGCAGAATAGATAGCATTGAATCTGGTAGTATGCCATGGATCATCAAACCAGTAAAGTTGATTGCTAGGAGGGGAGCAAGCCTGAGACTGGCATTTTTCAGATGCTCTGCAGTTATTGAGTCCATACCACATGCTTTGTTCGGTAATTTCCATATGGCATCAGATACCTCATGTGTCAGTATACTTATTGATTCATCACTGATAGCAGAGTCCTCCACATATGGATCATGTTTTAAACAGTTAAAGATGGAGCTATAGTTCTGTCTCCATAGCTCAGCAACAGTATCTTCTCCAGAGACTCCTTCAACAGTACAAGGAAGGGAAGATTTACAGTTATTGAGGGACCTCACCTCCTTCCAAAAGTCAGTGATGTTGTTGCTCATCAATTTACTGGCCATAGAGTCAGCACTCATGGCTTGCTCATTTCTAGATATTAAACGAACAGCATACTTATATCTGGCATTGGAAAGTTTTTTTATTCTCAAGCTCAGGGCCTTGCCTAGGTCTCCCAGCCAGGGCCCAAAGCTTGTAAGCTTCCCGAGCTTCAGTATGATATGGAGCCACATGCTCATTCCATCCTGGTCTAATATTATAGGCCCTGTTTCTCCTGTGTTTTTGAAAAGGTTTGCCACCCTCAAACAGGGCAGCCACAACATTATCATACATGGCACATAGGTTACTCTTGTGTTCCTCAATCTGACCGTTAACATCCTTACACAGAATATCTTCTCTGGGCAGATAAACATTACTCAGATACTGGTCTGTGTTAGTATAATAAGCCAATAAATCCTCTTCAGAAAAAGTTGACCAGTCTAATTTAGTACTCACATTGCCATTGATAGCATTGTTGTTGCTGGCTGTAGATGGTAATTCTTCAATGTTAATTGTGAGGGCCAAAGTATGGTCTGTTAGTGTGACCCATTACTTAATACCCATATTCTCTATGGCTGCATGTCCATCAGCTGTACTAAAACAATAGTTAAGCCATGATGTTTAGTGCCAGGCTTCACTTATGTATGTATAACTGTCTGCAGGCAACAGTACTCTACTTGATAGAGTGATGTTATTATCTTCACTAAAGCAGGTCAGACGCTTAGCAAATAGTGAGTTGATGTCAGCATTTATATCCCCAACAACATATACACTGCAGATGCTATTGTCTTGGATAAAAGCATTAATAAAAGCCAGTCTATTGAGATATTCAAACTCATTCTCACTAGACTCAAATGGAGTATAAACAATTTAAAATGACAAATTTATTACATTTATGAGAATATTGTATACCAATACACCAGTCAACATCAAGCCTGATCGGCTTTATCACAGCATCAATCTTTTTGTCCCAGAGCACAGCCACCCCGCCTGGGATTCTGCCTCTGACTATAGCCTTGCTAAGATCAGTCGTTGACTCTCCCACTCCAAGAAAGTTTTCATTAAGAGTGTTCTCTAGATCTTGTTTAGCAATAAAAGTCTCTTCCAAACATAAAATGTCACATTCTGCAAGCAAACTGTTGCAGTTGTAGGACAGTACACGAATTGACATTTTCATGCCGACGGGTTGACACCATTTGCCTCTCTTTTCGGATGGCGCACAACGTAATCCAACAACACTGGCTTTGCGTGGCTCATAATAACGCCTTATTAGAGCTCCTTCAGGCCAGTATGTGAATTGTAAATATTTATCAAATATTTATGAATCTTAGTTTGGTTGTATGTAACTAGTACATATTTCAAACCTGTACAACCTACGAGACCAGTTGTGATGTATTTGGCAGTGAAATGCCACCTGTGCTATTTTAGCACCCAGAAAACACTCTTCTAGTGGTCTAACCTACTTCTGCCCAGTCTGGGCCCTCACATTCATCATTCCAAATGCTCATGCCAAAGAAATGAGAACCATGGGTCTCCTGAATGTTTGAGTAAAGGCAACATTCTCAAGTATTCTCTGAGGAGGTTTGGAGGGGAGGAAGTGTAGAATAGTGGTACCATAATCCCATTCTTTCTTATCCCCTCTCTCTGTCTCTCTCTCTCTCTCTCTCTGTCTCTGTATCTCTCTCTCTCTCTCTCTCTCTGATGTGATGAGATGGAGGATATTTTTGCATTCTTGTCACCACCTCTCTCTCTGCTCTGACAGGAATCTGGTCGGGAGACTCCCTCATCCACACAGGCTTCCAGTGTCAACGGCACCGACGACGAGAAGATCTCTCATGGGGGCCCGGAGACGGCACTACTCCAAAGCGAGAACGACCGACTAAAGACTGCCGTGGAGCAAAGGTACGCCAGACATGGCGGTTTTGTCACAGTTCCCCATGGTGTCCGAGGTGACCACTGAGTCGTTGTTGTTTTTTTTCATCTTCTGTGGTGGCCTTCTGTAGGCTTGCTGTAGCCAGGCCATCAGCACCTTGACAAAGACGTGCTATTCAGCTCCATGGGCAACCCTCCACAGGGAGCTCAGACATGTCTGTTTACCTCCCTGGTCCATGCGCAGTTCCTCTAGTCACCATGTCCTTTGAGAAAAAAATAAATGTGTGTGTCTGTGTGTCTGTGTGTGTGTAGGGGGGGGGGGGACTGGATACGATAGAATGTCTTGTATGCCAGACACTGCTAGAAGTATGTCTGAAGTAGCCAATCCATGTCTCATTCATGTTGTTGTTTCACGGTCTTTCAGCAATACTAATGCCAAGAAGTGGGAGACTGAACTACAGACCTTGAAGGAGAGCAATGCCCGTCTGGTTGACTCACTGCAAGAGTCCAATACTAATATTGAGACGTGGAAAAAACAACTGGCCACCTGCAAGGAAGAAGGTGATCAGCTCAGGAGCAAGGTAGCGTATGGTAACTGGACATGGCCAGTTAGCACCACAGTAGCTGTGTCACGGACAAAAGGAAAGTTGAAAAGCCGTTAACTTTAAAGTTTAGAACTTTTCTTAACCCAGTTAAACTCTGTATCCCCTATATGTGTGTGTGCCTGTGCGCTTATGTACTATGATGTTGTCACATGAGGGTTACTCAGCGTTTGTCCTTGTAGTTGGAAAACACATGGACAACACAAGCAGTCTTGTGACTCAGACTGTAGAGGACAGTTTTCTGCATTGAGCAATATTGTTTGGGGGTTGTTGGCTGTGATTAACGTGCTGAACGGCCATCTGCTCCCAGATCACAGAGCTGGAGGCCCAGTGTAAGGAGGCCAACCAGGAGAAGGAGAGGAATGCCCAGCTCGCACTCCGAGTACAGGAGCTGGAGGCCGAGCTGCAGGACAAAGAACAGGTGAGATCACACCCAGCACACACACACACACACACACACACACACACACACCCTCACACACACGCCCTCAAACACACACACACACACACGCCCTCAAACCCTGCTGATGGACACACTAGTTCACTGGCTGGTCAACAGGAAGCTGGCCTCATTTCCACCAGTCATGCCTAACCCCAGTCAGTCTCCAGTGACACTGTCGTCACCTGCCGACACCTGACAGCCTGTGCTGAGCTGCACCCTGAGCTATGCGTCAGGGTGGAATTAGCCCTGCTGGCGGCCAGGTCAGACTGACTGGCCACAACTGGCTCCTCCTCCCTCCCCCAGCAGCAGGTTCACCCAGGGAGCAGTAGGGCGGCCCAGGCCCGAGAGGGACCAGGGGCCAGCGGGGAGGTGCAGCCAGCGGCCTCATATGTCCCCCCAGGGCCCCACAGCAGTGTTTACTTACCATGAGGAAATGATACGCGCCGCTCAACTTGTTGCCTTTGAAGGCAGAGTGTGTCTGATTAGCTGATTTCCTTTGCTGAGCATTGAAAAAACACTTTGCTTGACACAATAATAGTGTTTTCATTTTTTCGGTATTATTATTATTTTGTACAAATTGCCCTTGCAAAGCTATTATGGGCTGTGCTTCTCAAAAAGGTGATGTGAGACATGTTTACTCGGTGAGAGGATCACAGGGATTTTAAAATACACACACAGCCAACTCTGCTTCTCTGGATCAGCGTGTGCTCATGTTTAGTGTCAGTAATGGAGGGAAGACAAAGAGAGTGTGTGGAGTGAAGAGTTTCCACTGCCATCAGTGGTCCCAAATCGGCTCGGTGCTCCTCCCACACCATCCCAGGCTGGGGGACGCGGGGGGATATTCAGGTCTCGCAGCACTGCCGCGCCTGCTAGCTGTAATTAAGCCTGAGAACATTGCGGAAGGGCCAAATCCTGACCTGTGCTTGTTAATGGCTAACCGCTCTCCTGCCTGCAGACAAGTATTTCATTAGCATTGACGTTTGCGCTCTGCGCTGTTGTCTTTTTCCTGCCTCCCCTCCCCTCCCCGCTGGCGTGTCAGCGAAGGTCCCCCCTGCGGGGGCCGGCAGGCGGCTAATGTGGCATTCAGCGCTGGAGGATCAGATGGAGGCAGCTGCAGCCTGCCTGACGCACAGCTTGGGTCCTGACACACACCCCTCTCCACTGCACCAGCAGAGCCCAGCCCTAGTGAAAAGAGGATTTAGACCAACATCCAAAGTAGTGGGGCTGCCTTTTGAAAATGTGTGAGGAAGACGGTGCCCATAATGTGAAGCCCCCCCCCCCCCTTTTGATGTTCCTGGAAGACATTTTAGTCAAAGCGGGGCCATGTTTTTACCAGCCAGTGTTGACAGCCATGTTGCCCTGGGCTTTGAGTGACGGCGTCTCTGTGAATGCATGTCAGTGTCGGCCCCTGGGCCGGGTGGCAGCGGCTGGGCCGTCTCCTCCGCGGCTCCCCCACAGTGGGTTGCCCCCATGCGCCTGCCTCGCATGAAAGTTTCATGGCGCCGTGTCACGCAGTCACAGTGAGTGACGTGCGGTTAAATGTGCGCTGCCTCCACCCGCCGGCATGCTGTGTGTAAGCACTAGACTTCTCCAGCCTCTCTTTGTCATGACTGCATGAAAATTTGATGGTTCATTTTTTATTGGTGCTCACACTCCTCCGTGCCACCTGCACACACAGCCCCACAGTTATTTATTTAATCTCATGTCATGTCTTCCATGCTGGAAATTCTCCAGATCTATTTCTTGGAGTCCCTGAAGTGGAGCTAGCATGATTCTGGGCGTTGACGTGTGTGTGTGTGTGTGTGTGTGTGTGTGTGTGTGTCTGTGTGTGTGTGTGTGTGTGTCTGTGTCTGTGTGTGTGTGTGTGTGTGTGTGTCTGTCTGTGTCTTTCTTTCAGGAGCTGGAGAACCTGCGAAAGCAAGCCGAGATTATCCCACAGCTCATGGCTGAATGTGAGAGCATCACTGGAAAATTACAGGTACACATCATCAAGCGCGTTATATGGTCGTAATGTGTTCTGTTGCACAATGGTCATGATGAGGCGAGTGGCATGGCTGACGTTTAAGGGAATCACTTCAGGCATATTGCATAAAGAAACCACAGTCCTCTAGCAGCATGCCATGATGATGATTGTGTTCTGGGTGGTGAATGACGTTCTTTTCTTTTTGGTACATTGCAAACTGGTTCCACAAGCCAGAGAGTTTAGCGCCACTTTGGCCATGGTGATGGTTCATTCTTGAACACCTAAGTACTTAATGACATCTTTGTGTCTGTTTCTATTTACACACTATTAGGTGATGACTATTAGTGACAGCATTCCATATAGTAGCCCTGCATGCTCCCTGGCCCTACATGAGATCCTGGAGCTGGAGCGTGTGAGATGAGTGTTCCATTCGGTCATCAGAATTGTAGCACGGCAAGAGCCCCCCACCCCACCCCCACCCTTTTACCCAGAGACAGCAGGAGCACCTGTTTATGTTGCCCTCAGCACATGTTCATTTTATTAGAATGAGTGCATGTAGCACCACAGACATGTATGGAATAATTTCAGGGGCATCTTGCATTATGATAACAACGTTGTGTTATCTCACTAAATCTCTTCTACGGGAAGCACGCCTGTGATTTGGCTGTAGGCAAAAGGCTGGCTCCCAAATGTCAACGGAATCAGAATTGTGCTCATCAACAGTAACGGCTCCACTATCAGACATTTGCATGCCGTCATGGATTGTTGACATTTGTTCTACTCCACCCCCTATAGATAGTTTGTTTCCGTTTAGCTTCTAACACAAGCGTTCCCTGGTTGTCACCAAAATGTAAGCTGAATGCAGTGGCTCTTTATATACTAATTTACACAATGTAATTTTATACACTCAACATTTAACTCAACTGTAAAAACACGGTGGTATGTATGTAAAGGTTTATAACATCAGTGAAGCTCAATGCAGGGAGGGTCCTTGTTTCTGTGGAACCAGTATGATCTAAACGGCAGGCCTCAGGCCATGAGCAGCTGCACAGTGACTGAGTATCTCCACACCCTTATCACAACAGCAATCATGCCCTAGAAAAGATGCCGTCATGCAGGCACCACACACTACGCCCAGCTGAAACGCAGCAAACCTAACCACTTTAGATAGAGCCACTTGAGCCTATTTAGAAATGGGATCCTATGAGTAGGGTCAGGGGTCAGCTGTAGATATTCCGCAGGGCGCTAAACACTGCTGCCTCCGGGACCAGAATAAATGTCAAGATGGACCCTGTGACCATAATTTGACCCTATTTTTGCCGGGGAGGTGGTGTGAACTTCACTCGAGTGCTCTACATTCTGGCCAATGGTACTAATGTATGTATTATTTTTCCACTCTTTTATTTCTAGGCTGCCGAAACGGCAAATAAAGAGCTGTCTGAGAAGATGGTCGTCCTCCAAAGCGATGTTGATGAAAGCCAACAAAAGCAAGGGAACATGAAGGGCGAGCTGAAGAAGTTCATGGATGTTTTGGAGGGCAAAATCGACGAGCTGCACGAGGTCAGGCAGGGCCTGTCCAAACTGGGCCTTGACAACTAGGAAACCCGCTTTGTGCCGACGCCACTATGGGAAACACCGAAGATGGGAAGTTGTCAGCATAGATCACCACGGTACCATGTCCCAAGTGGATTCCACTTATAATGGAGAACAATCACAATAATAAATGAAAAAGTAACAGCTATAAAACAATGGCCATGAGGAAGAGGGAGAGCGCCACGACCCAGAATGCTCCTGCTGATAAGTGTGCATTGCATCTTCTGAGACGTGGCACAGTCCTGCAATGTGGCTACGATGCCATATCTTCTAGGGTTAAAGGGTGGAGGGTTTTGTCGGTCTGTCAATCTATCGGTCTGTCTGTCTGTCAGTCAGTCTGCCTGTCATGTCTTGCTGTGACATCTGTGTGCGTGTTTGCCGCAGTCCACGCTCCTAGACCAGATGTGGAGGTGCAAAGGGTTTCTCAAAGGGCTAACGGTGAGATAGAGTAGACGGCTAGCTTCATTCATGTAAGTAATAATAGATCACAATTACACTGGAGACCTCGAGTACGTATGAGGGGTGAAACCGTAACCTGTACGCGTCGGTTTCACAAATGATCTCAGGTTGTTTTGGGGGGACAGTTTGGTCATTCGATATGCACATACATGAACGGCAGTGTCACAAAAGTGCCTCAGCTTGGAGTTCCTCTAAGCTGGCAAAGCTCTCTGGAGCTTCCCAAAGCCAGAGCGTCGAGGATTAAATTAATAACCACTTTGATATTTCTATGAAAGCAGAGTCTAACAGGCTCCTGGGGTAGTTTACCTCTGTTTACGAAGGTACTAGCTCATCTAGGGAGTCATTTGTAGAGCCAGTGAGACTGGAGAGCAGTTGATGAAAGCTGAGCACATCCCATGGATGTTGTGGCACGCAGACTTGCATGAGACCTGCCTCAGTAAGATCAAACAGTGCATTAAGAAATGCAGGTGCCTGGTCGGCTAAAGTGTATGTGCATAATAATCAAGGGAGCTCTTGTTCATTCTCAGTAGAATTGGGAAAAATACAATACCTACCAGTTACCCCAAAACTATGCTAGGAAACCCATTTGTTTGAATGCTAAATTCAGAGGATTTTTGCATGTGGTGGTGCCGATTTCATCCATTTTAAGAAGAAATGTCCGTCTTTCACTTTGTAGTTTATGTAATGGATGTGCTTCCCATACTTCAATCTCTCTCTTTCTCTTTTGTATGATGGTGTGTTTGGGCTCAAGGGATGTGCTATTGCTGCTAGACTTTGGGGATTACATGGAAAGTGTACTTCTTCAACCGGAGTTGGGTCAGGTCTGTAATACAGTCCAATGCTGCAACTCAGTTTCCAAACTGTGCTGGTGCCTAAAGATTCAGTTTGACTCTTTCTAGCAGCAAACTAGCATATGAAAACAATGTCTTTATGTTATTGATAAGTTGAGATACACTTGTTTTTTTGTTTGGTTTTTTTTGGGTGCCGACTTTATATGGAATTATGTGTTTTCAAGGGATGGTGATGTCACATGTTCTCTGTGTCTTTTCCAAACTTAAAATGTGAAACTTGCCTTTCTAACAACAGCCACATTCTTCTGTTTGCTAGCTGTGACTGTTGGGAATGGGACAAACATCTCATTATAGACTCGCTGTTGGGAAATGTTGCTGTAAATGTTCAGTTGTAAGTCACTGTTGGAGTTCACCCCGCATGGTGTTCTCTCCAGAGTGGACTCTCCCATCCCAGGCCGGCCCTCATCTGGGTGTCATCTGGCCCAGACTCACTCAAGAGGCTGCCGCCTGGGGGACGCCACACCAAGTAAATCCACACACTGAAGAGACCTCCCAAGTGAGGGAAGGAATCCTTGCTAAATAGTATACTGAGAACACTTGACCTTTTTTCCTCCTGAGACAATTGACTCCTTTTCACTTTTTGTGATTTTCTGAACGAAGTTGTACCATATAGAGTTGATAACTGTTCAAATATAGTTTAACTACAAATGGGATGTTCATGTGTGTTTTCTTGAAAGAATCATTTGAAACCACTTCTCATGTTCATTCATATGCATCAAGCTACTGAGTAGGTATTGCAGTAACCACATTTCAGTTACTCATACCAACAGCTTTTGTGTAACATTCTGTAATGCAAAGCATTGTGGGAGACTACCCACAGCCAGTGTGAGACTGATGCAGCACTGGCGGCTTGCGAGGGGTGGTAGGTTCAGCGTAGGTAACAGGAGAAGTGGGAGTGAAGTCAGCGCCAGTCTCCCACATCCCTCAGTGCAAACGGCTGCAGCAACCACACAGGAGGACACGTTGCCGTGGCAACTTGATCCCACACACTCCTCGTATTGATTCAGCCGTCTTTGTGAGGGGGCTAATGTAAACGGCTGGGAGTGAGGGAGTGGGAGAGCTGGAAGTGTGAGTGCGTGCCTAATTCTGGCACGTGATGCTCAAAAGTGATGTCTTCTTCTGTGCGCAGCCACCACCTGGTCCCTGTGATGGCCAATAAAAACAGCATGAGGAGAATGATGAGTACCAATAAACTTTAGAGAGACTGACACCCACACACAGGTGTAGCTACTTCTGCAATAGAAAAGGCTGAACCGTTTCCTGCAGTAAAATGCCTCCAATGGTCTAAACTGTCATTGCACAGAACAATGAAGAGTTTGCTATTTTGTCATCTTCATTTTTTTATGTCGTCTTTTGTCACTAGACGTAGGCTACACCAGTGACTTATCTCCCTGTCTGCTGTAGTATCTCAGTCCGCAGTGTGATCGGCGATGAGTGGGCGAGTTGGGGGAAACATAATTAAGAGTGTTGCTGCGATATAACCGTAGGCTACCACTCTGGAGCCATCCTGTTGCCATAGTAACACCATTTGCCAGCAACCGGCGCTGCCCTGGCGGTTTTTCCTGGTGCCTGCGGTGTTCTCCTCCCCAGGTGTCCCCACCCTGTCCCCCCAGGCACCAGCATGTCACCGGCACACACCTCTGACAAAAGAAAAGTGTGCCTGCAGGCTAGAGGGAAGACACCCTCAGAAAAAACATGTAGTAACCTCCTTGCAGGTCCCGTCTAGACAAAATCCATTGCTGGAGCTGAATCATCTCTAAGGTTCCAGCACGGATTTTCTCAACACCAGTTTTTTGCGTTCTTCTGTTGTGTCCTCGGCTATGTCAAATATCAAGTGGGAGTCTTTGCGTTTTGATGTTTACAGAGCTCAATCAGAAATCAGGATGAAGACATTTTTTTAATTGGCTTGCCTATAATGTGCTTAAAGAAGTCATATGGCCTTGGCGTATAAGGCTTGAAAGAGGTATCTTTCAAGACATCCCTCAGTCATATTGTAAGGACACATAAAGACCTATTGAATAGGAGCCAAGAACAGTTATGCAGCTATGCACCACCGCCACTCATCCATTTTTGACATAAAGATCCCTTTAATAGCCTAATGCAGGGAGTCCCAGCCTCAAAGAGGGAAGCACTGGAGCAACAGGCCTCTGGCACTGGGGAGGGAGGGAACTTTACTAGGACCACTAGATGGCAGCGATATTAAATGCACTCAGGCACATGGCATCTGCGTCAGATGTGACGTGTTTTAGAGTTCACAGGTTTTCACAGAGCTACACATTCATCATTATCAAAAACAAAATGGCACACATGCTTCTCCTCAAATAGACTGGATGATCGCGACAATCCCAGTTCTATTCTCCTGTGGGCTATACACATTTATCTAGAACTTGTTTGTAGAGGAATACATCAATAGTCTTTAAAAAAAAAAATCACTTGGTAATGAACAACACAATCCTCAAGGCACTTTTGCATATTTAATTATAGTGTTTTTTTACAAACTGTAATTCCATAAAAACTGATTAAGTACTTAAGCAAAAAAAGAAAGAAAATTTGAACTGAAAGGAGAAAAAAAGGCAAAGAAAAATATCAGTGCATGACATCACGCCTTCAATTTCTGGTAACATAGTCGGGTTAAATCAAGTGCAACACAGGGCTGTAAATCAAAGATTACATACTAACACATTTATGCTTGAGCAGTACTCTGCTTTGAGACAAAGGTCAATGTTTATTGGATTTCTGTGGTTATGGCAGAGACTGCTTACAAATGAAGTCACCTTTAAAAGTAAACGCACGTATCCCTCTATTTCATGTCAGCACGCCTTAAACATTGCTTTGCTGCACTACCAAATATTGCCACTTTTAAAAACACACACACACACACACAAATAGTAAATTGTATGGTGCCAACATCATGATGCACCACGTCAACATGCAACACACTATTCCTTTTAAGGAACTCCCACAAACATAAAACAGACATTTTCGAAGGCTACAAGGTCATGTTTATGTGCATTTAAGTGCAGCCAGAATCTGTGCCCATCAAAGTGCAAAGGCCGCCACTTCCTGCTTATTGTTGTTCATGGTTTTAGTGTCTTAATGAAAATATCTAAATACAGGCTAGTATTATATATTTTCTAAGGGCTTTCTCTGCCTTTAACAATTCTTTAGTTCTGTAACCAAAACCATGATAACCATTGGAAATGAATTCTATCCCCCAATTTTAGTTGTCCTTCATCCATGTTTTATTCTGACTGGACTGTTCCTGTTCTGAGATTGTAGATCATAGCAGACTTTATATTTCAGCAAGAAATCTTACTGGACAAGTAAACAGTCACATTTGGATTCTCTGATCAAAGTGCCTTACTATCAAAATCATAAAGAGGGGACCATTGGTGGGTTACCTGTGTGAACGAAGCCCCAATATAGCGTTTTAAGCTTATGCTTTTTCTCTCAGTGTCAAGTAAAAAAGAAAAACACTATTGATCAGGTAACTGTTCAGAGAAAGCTAGCATGTGAATGCATACCATTGGCCTTGCACAATACTTGGGATTTTTGTTGGTTCTGGCGCCGAGAGAGAAGCCCGGATCTTCTTCAGCTGGACCACTCCTCGGACTGGGTGTCTCCGTGGTCGTCTGACTCGTCCTCTTCATCGTCCGAGTCCGAGGACACCCTCTTCATCCTCTGCATGGCGGCCTTGATGCTGCGCTCCAGCTCAGAGTCCCTGCTGCCTGGGGAGGGGCCCGACGGATCCGGCCTCTCCACCTTCTTCAGCTTCACACCCTGACGGATGGCCGTCAGGATGCTGTCCCTCACGTTCTCCGTCGGGCTGCCGGCCGGCCTGGAGCTTGGCGGGGGCACCTTCCGCAACTGGATCTGCCCTCTCTGTAAGGACGCCAGCACCTCGTCCATGGAGCCTATGGATTAAACAAACAAACAAACAATTTCAAATGTAAACTACCCGAGTAGAGTATATTTTTCTGGTGCAAATTGCTTCTTATAAAAAATAAAACAAACAAAAATTATATTATGTAACAATTGTCAAAGTTAGTCTCTACATGAAACCCATTTTAGCTGAGGAAAAGGACTCAGACTTCAGTCCCCTTCCCCTCTGGCAGAAGACTTCACCTCAGTGACTGTGCTTAGAGTGGCACAGGATGACCCAGCAGTGTAAACATGTATTACGGTGGCCATTAGCTGTACACCGGAGGGAAGCACAGTAGAGACAGTAAAGCAGTGACTTCCTGAAGGAGCACTCAGTCCAAACCTCTCTTTCACCATCGCCCTGGAGCCCAGACACTGCACCAGTATTCCACTCAGGAACTGGAGTCGACGTCTCGGCTGCCTGTTTGCTGAGCACAATCTTCTGCAGACAGTCAGAGCTTCACTGCCCAATGTGAAACCATACAAAAACAAGACCTGTCTTTTCTGTTTACCAATATGGGCGCGTTTCCCAGGATGCAATTAGGCTTAGTCTTAGACCACGCTTGACTTTCGGTGGAGCATCTTCGATGGAAATGCACCTTAAGCCTTGGACACTTGTTTATTATGCTTGTTTGAGAGAGCCGCCTGCCATGTTTAACTTCACAGAGAGTTGAAGAAGAATTTGAATGTGGTATGTATGTACAGTAGGTGTCTCACCTATGTTTTGCTTGAGGGTGTTTTTGGCAGGAAATGGAGGTGCTTCTTTCTCATCAAGGGGCTTGGGGGAATCCAGCTTCTTTGGCTGGTTTGTGGGGAAGCTTGGAAGAGGAGGTGGAGGAGGAGGTGGTGGGAGAGGAGGTGGAGGAGGAGGTGGCAGAGGCGGCGGGTTGGAGGCCTGTGGAGGCGGCGGCAGGGTGGAGGCCTGTGGTGGAGCGGCAGCTCCCGGTCCTGGAGAAACAAAGATCTGGACGGGGATGTCTCTTGGTTTGGACTGCTTCTTCTTGGGGGAGGCGAGAGATGAAGCGACAGCACCCCCGCCTAACGGCGGTAAACTGATGATGGACAGCGGCTGGGAGGTGTCCTCATACACACTCGAGGCCTTCGGGATGGCCCTGGTCCGAGGAGTTTTCAAAACAAACTGGCCTTGTCGCTTCTGGAAAAACAAAAAATAAATTAAATCACATTGCCAACTTCAAAGCATACCTAATCATGGCATGGAATCTCTTGACTAGTAACAATTTCTTTCACATTCATGAAAATAGACACAACTCCACTCCAGCTGTGCTGAACGTGTTTAGGAGATGGCCTCAGAGCTCTTACAAAAAGTCAGATTCATTACAGGAAGCTCAGAGAGCTGTGATCCCATCGAAATGACACGCTAACACAGAGGGAGATCATAGGAAGTAGAAGAAACTGATTAGACCACCTGGGGGACTCTTCATCAAGTCTGGCTATGTGTGTGTGTGTGTGTGTGCGTGTGTGTGTGTGTGTGTGTGTGTGTGTGTGTGGTGCTGCCAGCGGTGGCGATGGGGGAGACGAGATTACCTCTCTAAAGGAGCGCAGCCGGTTGAGGGTCTTCTCCCGCTCCAGGTCCACCCACTCCTTCCTCTTCTGCTCCTCCTCTTTCCGCCGCTCTCGTTTCTGCAATCACACAGCGAGGCTAATGGCTGAGGGGAACGCCGTTTCAGAGCTAATGTATGTAAACGAGTCCCAATCCCCTACGAGCTTTGTATAAGCGCTCATTATACTCGATTCTCTCTCAGACTCTCATGGCGCACTGGCAATCAAAGACGTGTGAGACAAACAAATCCCTCATGTGACACCCTTTTTTTTTACAAGGCTAGTCAAGTCAGGTAAAGCCTAGGTGGGCTACATACTCACCAACTGGACATTATGGTGCTGAACAAACTGAACAGTCCTGTCCTGGGCCAAGCGATCCTTCTGTTCATGAGCGTCCACACACTGATCCTAATGAGGACAGAACATTTGAAACGGCATGCGTTCACAAAATGGACATTTATTATCAATATCTAGCTGCTATATTAGTATGTATGAGGCTTGGGAAATATCTATATAATTTACCTACATGACTTAGGAAATTAATAAAAACACAAGGTCACTTAAGACGCTGCTCGGAGGAGAGTTAGTGAGTGGGAACTTTATTTCTCTGAGTTACAGTGCTGAGAGTGTGATTCTGTCCCCTGCTGCAGGTGAGGAAAGGGAAATGAGGCAGACCTTCTTATTGCGCAGGTAAGCTCTTCTGGCACAGATGGCTCCTCGCTTGCTCTCCAGCTGCTGCAGTCTTCTACTCAGGTTCCTGGCAGGATGGCTGGGCTCATGCTCACTCGACGTTTGGATGATGTTGTGCAGCTCCTCGAGATCCTCGCACGTGTCATAGTACACAACCTCCTCCTTCAGCTCTGTGTAAAGACACTTCTGTCATTGTCCAGTCCATCCCCTGGTCTGCGTTGGATAGTTATGTATCTATAGGATCCCTCCCTTTACCCTCTGGCTCATTAAGAGTTCATTAAGTAAATCATTCATTTACTTTTACATTAATTTAGATTAAAGTAAATTAGTAAATTATTCATTTATTAGACAGTTGATAATACATTCACTTACATCCAATGAATATCATGTCAGGTCAGTCTTTCAATTAGATCAAAAGCATAGTAGCACTATGTATCACTGGATCACTGTCGGGTTGGCTTGCCATCACTCATACACCTTTATGATCCTACACTGCCAGCTCTGGTCTGTGGTCCACATCCATGCAATGCATCCCTTTTTTTCTGTCATTTATTCATTCATTCCAACGTTCCAGTTTTTCCCCTTTGCCAGAAGAGGAGATTCACATCACACACGACTCATGGGTGCTTTTCATGTTTTATAAATAAATACAAAGCCAACTGCGAGCTGGTCCCAAAACTGCACACAGAAACAAACAAACTATTCCCCCGGAGCTGCAATTAGGGGACCATTTGCATGAATAAATCATCCCTTGTAAATATGCTTTTGTGGCACCGTTTCAAGCCTGGTCTTGTGGAAATAAATATGTGGGCCTGTCTGCTGAGGGCTGAGCCGTCGCCTCTGCCTGCTGGAGACCTCCTCCTCCTCCCCTCCTTGCATCGGTGCTCAGCCCAAGACGGCACTCGCACACAGAAATGACAAGTGTGTGAAAATCGGGCTATTTGGGCAGATTATCCCCGAGCCGTGACTCAGTCAGCAGATGTGTCTCTTTGCATAACATGTCCAGATGTGTGAGTGCGTGCATCTGTGTGTGTGTGTATGTGTGTGTGAATAGTGCATATCTTGCCTTTAGTACCTTTCATCTGCCGGCGCACGGTGTCGATTTGTGCGACCAGCAGCAGCTCCTCGTTCTTCAGGATCTCAAATTTAATGTCGTAGAGCTCCAACTGAGCCTCGTAATACAGCAACTCCAGCTGGTCCACCGTCAGCATGTCCCCCTTGTGATCCGCCAGACCCCCCATCTGCAGGAGTACACAGAGGGGTTAAGTGCACTATGACTCATCTCTAGTACTATTAGGAGTGAGGGAGATCAAGATCTGGAGGAGAAAAATGATGGAGCACAGGGGCTACAGCTGTGCCCTTCAATTGTGTCCTAGAGATGGCCAGAAACATAACAACTGTTACCTTACCAGTGAGACTGAGATTGGACAGATAATAATAGACTAAAAAACACCAGCAGAAAAACAGCATGGCAAGTACAAGGTGCTGGAGATGTAGAGCAAACTATGAGGTGTTCAAGACATTATGCAAGCATGTCTCTGGAGATTTTCTTGTAGGCGTGTCATGGGGGCAGAAATATTAAGTCATGCTTGTTGCCAAGCCTGATGGAGGCAGTGGGGTGACACTTAAAATGCTAATAGGCCCAGGTGGTATGTGTGTGTGTGTGTGTGTGTGTGTGTGTGTGTGTGTGTGTGTGTGTGTGTGTGTATGTAGTGTGTGCTATCAACTAGGCTTACACAACAAACTTTTGCATATGAAAATTGTCATTCCACAGTTCCCTACCAATACCTTGGATACAGGCCTCCTGTAGATTACAGAGCTGCTACAGCACCTGTAGAGCTTGGTAGCGTGTACCAATATGGGCCTATCCACAGTGTCAAGTCACCACCAGACACTGAGCACTAGCAGATCTCAGTAAGGGAGGGGCTGAGGATAAATCTGGTGAGGGAGTTCACTCGGTGGTGTGCCTTTTCTGATGGGCCAAAAATCAAGTATTTGAATTTAATTTTGCAGCTAGAAGAAGCCAAAGGGGAAAAATAAAAAGTGTTGCCATATTCTTCTTTTTTGACTGGTGAAAGACAAGACGTGCTGCTGCATTCTGATTTGTCTGAAAGGATTTAAACATGCGTGCTGGCGCACCTGGGAGTAGAGGGTATTGCAGTAGTCTAGACATCAGATGAAAAAATGGCATGTGTGTGTGGGGCACACACACACAATAAGGATCTAATCTGCCTGTTGTTGTTCAGGGGGAATCTTCACATGATGAAATATGGGCAGTGAAGGTTCGCAAGTCATCCATCACGATGAATCGTCAATAGTCATCAATCCCTCACCCCAAGCTAAAATAACTGTGACACATGCAAAAATGTGTGATGAGATTGTTGAGTGGTCTGAGAAAAAGGAAAAAACAGATGTCAGCGATGGGAGAAAAAAACATGCAGGCTGATGACTAGCCCAAATAAGGTAAGATGGTGAGGAGAGAGGCTCTGGTTGAAATGGCAGGCGACTAGGACACCAAGTTCTCACCATGCCATGCTGAAGCACTACTCTGAGCAGCAGGAGCTAAGACAAAAAGGTGCTGAGATGCCCATATCATCAGGACAAGTCAGGAGAAGTGGATGAAGAGGCTGCAAGCCTGCAAGTCTTCCAAAAACTACACAAACACCATGTCAGTAAAATAACCAGCAGACTGACGGCAATCAATAAGATTGTTGTAAGTGAGAAATTCAAACACTTGAGTAGCAAACTGCATGCTGAAGTGTTTTGGACTGAAAAGGGGGAAAAAAATCAAACTAGCCTAGTAACTGTAGTTCACCACAAAAGATGAGCTGTTGGAGAGATGTAGCTATTGAGGTTTTCTGTGTGTGATGGGAGAGGGTGTACGTACTGCAGGTATCAGTTAGTAGGGGAGAATGGCTAAAGTGATGCAGTATGGACACAGAAGGGACTGACACCAAGAACAGGGTCTTTCCATTTGGTTTTCATTTACAATATCTTCTCTCTGCTGTCGTGAATGTGATGTGTTGCTCATGGAAAGTATTGGTGAAGCAAATGAACACGTTTTGAGGACAAGGAACCAAGGCTGTCCACACAAGAGGAGAGTAGAGCCAGGACACGTCTGTGACCCCGTGATTATAAAGAGGAGAGTAGAGGCAGGACAGGTCTGTGACCCCGTGATTATCAAGCAATTAGAAAGTGCTTGAAGGGCCGTACAGATGTGGAGACAAAGGACAAAAAAAAGTTTGAATGATGTGTGTGTAGGTACTAAATGTCAAATTTTCTCAAATATCTCATAAATATTCAGTTAGGCCAGGCAGTGAAATCCCATTGAACATTTATGGAGGAAGCTAAAGCAAATGGTGTATGACAAGGCACCATCCTAAAGCTGATCTGGCAACTGCTTGACAAAGTTGAAACCTGATTGATGAAGAATACTGTTCTACATTACTGAGGTCTATGCTTCACAGAATTCAAGCGGTCGTAAAAGCCAGAAGAGGTGCAATAAAGTACTAGTTATGTTGTTTTTTTTAGGTTTGTGATTCCGTAATATTCTCCTCAGTAATGAGTGATAGCATATTTTTTCCTCTACATGATCTGAAAAATAAATTGCCTTTAATTACTACAATTTTAGGCACATCTGTGATTTGTCTTTTTCTAAAAACAGCTGAATGAACATCCTCCAAGAGTGGTGATTCCATCATTTTTTCCAGTGGTTGTAAGTATGTGTCCATGTGTCATTGTTCTGATAAGTTATCTTCACATTGAGGTAATGGGGATGGTCACTTGAAGGACATAATACACTGTGATTTAACATGCCAGTCAAGTACATCTCACCACCTCTATGACCTCTATGAATGTGAAATTAAGGGCTATGCAAGTGGTATGCTTGCCACCATCTGTCAATATCAAACTTATGTTTTTGTGTGGCTGTACAAAGTTTAAGCTTTGCGTTAAGATGCATGTCACTTATGTTTTTTGTTGACCATACACTTTTTTTTATCCAAAGCAAGAAGTTTGTTTGTTTGTTTGTTTAATTTAAGGCCATTTCCGCAACTAAGGCTATTTAATGGCCAGAGCACTGTGTGTTATAGAAACTTAAATATGTTTCTTAAAATCTATGCTAATAAGATATTCTCCCAAGCAAGAAGAATCAACACAGATATAGTCAGCACCTTCAGTGCTCTGACTCCTAATGATGATGATAATTCATTTTTCTTCAGTTCTTCTCTATTCTGGCCAATCAATACAAATGCAAAACTCAGTCATGTCAGTGTAAAAGAGGTTGAGTGCAAGCAGCACAAACGTGTACCCCTCACCTTTTCCCTGATCTCAGCCTTCTTGCGGTTCAGGCACATTTCCTTCGCCCGCATGTGCTGGAGTGTCTCTTTGGCCAGCAGGAACTTGAGCCTCTCCAGGCGTGGAGAGGCAGAGGCCCAGGAGGCCTGGCCAAACCTCCTCTTATCCTCCTCCATCTGCTTCAGCATCCCTGTGAACACAACTCCTGTCACTGCCGCGACCAGCTGCTCAAAACCCTCACCAGGACCCCACCCGCACATACACACACAGTATATATATATATATATACTATAAATGCACACGCACACGCACACACACACACACACACACACACACACACACACACACGCACACGCACACGCACACGCACAAGCACACGCACAAGCACAAGCGAGAACTGTTGCTATTATTCACTACTATTGAAAGGAGATGAGCGATGCTGATATAAAATGGCCTGGAGAGCAGAATAGTATGTGCTTGTATGGGCGTAAAGCAGATGATGTTTTCCTCAGCTGACATGGCCCGTGACTCAGTGCTTATGGACTTTTTGACAGCACACAGGCTGTTTGGGAGCAAAGGAGTCAGCATGATGTCATAATGATCCAGTCCATTTTACACTGCACAGTCAAATTGTAGCTGACAGTGGAAACAGCCGCATTCACGAGTAAAGAGAGTGCACTGTAAAGCAATTTTCGAAAATATCTGTATATTGATGATACTCGTGCCAATTTGAACTCAGGGGAAATTGGATAACAGAGCTCACACAAAGTAGCACTCAGCGAGAAACCAGGTAAGCCGGGTTAGAAACAGCAGTGCAGTACCTGCCAGAGCTTTTGATGTCTGCACAAAGTAGCTGACGGTGATGTCCTGGATGGAGCTCACCGCATCCTCCGCCCTCTTCCTCCAGTCCTCGGCCTCCTTCTGCAGAGCTGCAATCCTTTTGGGGCCCAATTCCTCGTATTCCAAGGATTTCTGTACATTTCAGTGCCAGGAAAGACAAACCAGCACTGATATTACTCTGACTAAAACTCAGACGTTTACTACATTATTTTTTTACAGTGAAAATGGCGTTGACATTTCCATTGGTCAGGATGTCTGAATGAAGATCATTAAAGGGCAATAACATCACAGCACACTGAAGGTAAATGGATACAATTCTCAAATACAATTCTGGCTAGTGTGAATGGAGCTGTACATGTCAATAAATAGACGACTGCTATTTTGTTTCTCTGGTCAGAATTGCGCTCTGATATTTAGGCCATGCTATCTGCAGCAGCACATGAATAGAAATGTCCAAATCATTTCAAATTCCATTAGTTCTCCCTATTTGTTCTTGGCCGTATATAGAATATAGCTGGGGGTGATGGAAATGGCAGTGGCCCTTTTGTAAGTCTAATAGGTCTCTTTTGTCAGGGTGACCTGGTATCCACTGAAGCTCATGATTGCATTAGGCAATCACTACAATCTTATTTACGTAAAAAAAAGGACCATAGTTATGCCTACGGAAGTTGGGAGGGGGGCACCAATGTCATTAGTGAGGGACAACAATACATTCTGAGACCAGGCGAGATCATCAACTATGTGGTTTGATAGATACAATTGAGCACATCATGTTCAAGGGATCATGGTATCCATTTTACTCTGTTGATCTATTCACTACAAGTCTCCTCTCATCGTTACCTTATCATTGAAAGCTGCAGTTAGTGGTATAAAGGATTCTCTAGCTGTAACTTAAGTCACTTTGGATAAAAGTGTCTGCTAAATGAATAAATGTAATGTAATGGATGCTTCCAGACCAACAATAACATTTATCAGGAAAAAAAATAGTTATCATTGTAAATTCAGAGGCATTTTCACTTTTTACATCACTTACACCTTTAGGAAAGAACTTAAAAAAAAGACAGTGTCAAAAACCTTGCTGTTTTTTGTTGAGTCTCAGAGAGAAATGTTGTCATAGCATAGTAGCAAAATATACAAAACCATACATGGCAAACTCCAGCTTTCAATTCAATCATTTCATTAACAGTCATCTATCAAAATGCTCATGCTTTGAAACAAGGAAGGGCAGACTGTACCAGAATCTCCATCTTGTACAGCATAGCCAGCTCTCTCATATCTCGAAAAGGTTGAAGCAGGTACTGGTAGAAGAGCGTTGCCACGGTGACTAATTCCTTGTAAGCTTCGTCTTCCTCTTCATAAATCTTTAACAGTCGGACCAAACTGTCGGCACCATTGTGCTGTTGGAACATCTGAAAGAAATATTTGTCATAGAGCTGTTACATCATGCAATAATTCATGGGGGTTCAAATATTCAGTCAGTTCATAATGAGACAAAACATACATAAATAAGCTCCTTAGTCGTCATACAGTCCAATAACATTTTTTGAATCACACAGAATAATGACACATTCAAATTTGAATGTTGAAATACCAAATGTTGAATTACCATAGATGTGGGCAAATTTGCCAAATATCTACAGCACACTATATTTTCAGCCATATGCAGGATCTGACATGTTCATCAATATGACTGGCTGATGACAATTGTGTTGCGTGGGTGAGTGTGAGCACATGCTTGTGCTCCTCAAAAGTCCTTGTCTCATAATAGAGGCTTCAGTTCATATGCTCTGCACTACAAGCATTCCACTGTCTTCTGCATGACTAGCACTATCATCATCACTGCAATTAATGCTACCTACTCTTTTTAACAGGCAGAAAGCCTATTCCATTACATAAGTGCTGCTCAACATGTTGGTTTCTCCTTCTTCAGGTTTATGTCATTGCATACAAAGCACGTGTTTCTGTGGGAGCACTGCAATGAAGACACAGTAGGGATGAGATTCAGGCACACATGTCAACAGAGGTGACAAAGATGCAGAGCTCCGTTAAAGAGAGCCTTAGACATGTTGGCGAGGGAGGTACACAATGTCCGCATGAGTCACGAGGAAACGAGTTTCACAGCGGACTTTCTCTAAAGTGCTCCCGTGCCACCCACCACGGCTGGCCTGTAATCGACTCAAACCACAGAGAGAGGACCTGGTGCTGAGAACCCACATGACTCCCACTCACACGGAGGTCCGAAACCACATCCACAGCACGCCCACCAGAACAGGGCCAGTACATATACACACACAGGTATTCCCTGCCCCCTTTCCCCATCTTCATATTGACAAGAAATAGTACAGGAATTACTGGAGTGGTGATGGAACACGGCAGAGGGGGGGAAACCAGCAACAATTAGCAGTTAGCCGTTACCTGGTTTTGAAGTTCACTCAAAAGGGTAAGCACCAGTTGGCCATTTGAAATCCATTTCACATAGAACAGATGGGCAGTGGGATCACAACACCTGACATTGATGACAGATAGTCTTTTCTATGGCATGCGAGACAAATGTACTGAGTAAAAAATGTGATGGGCCAAAACAAAACCAACCTGCTTTTTCAATGTAATTTGTTGTCTATTCTGTTTAAGTATGTTAAGATCTGATTTACCGGTAGTCATCATCGTCCTCATAACTAGGCCTACAGGCCTAAAGAGTAAAACAATGGGGGTAGACAATAGGCTAAATGAGACATCATGTGTGGTCACTGGTCACAAATAAGGTCTTTGTACCTCAGTAGCTAAGGACAATATTATTTATAAGGCCTTATGCATTTATCAAAAAAGAGAAGAAAGTATGAACACTAGCTTCAATATATAAATAAAAAACGTTCACTTTGAAGCCATACAGAGTCAGACCTTTTTCCTTTTTGACCTTCAGTTCCCTTTTTCTTACACCACACAAGCTTTGGGAATGAGCGCATACTTGCCTCTTTTTCCTCTTTCAGTTTCTCTCTTTGTCAGAAATCTTCAGCTCAGATATATTGAAACAGCCCAAGATGCACAGGCCAAATGTTTAAGCTTATTTTGCATACTTTCCTAGAGATAACAAAAGGACAGATGCAACCTAAACTAATAGTGTAAGTCAACTATTAGACTCTGCCTTTTTCATGCTGTTTAGTAACTGGACAACAGACTAAGCCAGTACAATCAATATGATTTACACATGTTAAATACGTTTTATAGCTGTAGAACTATTTTGTGCATACGTGAAAATGTTTTACATGCTAATAGAATTTACAAATGCACACAAATGACCTCCATTCCAACTTTCCTGTGTGATGCTGAAGTTACACTACAGAAACCAGATTCAAGTAACGTGTATGAATTCTGGCCCATTTTTAACAGCCTTTCTAAAGAGCTAATCACCACCCATGATTATGTTCACTTTTCAGTGGACTTCTCAAAAGTATTTGTACTTGTAGAATAGATTTATCACTGTATGACAGATGTGTAGATTAGCATATTTAAAACCTGTAGAGCAGATTTTGTAAGTGTAACTCTCTCTCTCTCTCTCTCTCTCTCTCATCACACAGACGGAGTTGTTCTTAAAGGAGCCGAACAACTTTTATAACAAGAAATATGCTATAGCATTGTGCTATTTTGCGTTTAGTTTTGTTGCTGGTGTACCATGGAAGACAGGCTAATACCTACTAGGTTAAATTACTGCAATTGAATGCTGCTTAATTGTATATTTTCAGGCCAAAGACATTTTTTTTGAGAAACTTCAAAACAGATTCAATTTCAGCTTGTAAAAGTAGTCCAAAATTTCCTCCAGATAACAACCCCCACTTGCTTGATTTTTTTTCTGGGGGAAACACTGCAACAGTTAAGTACACTGTAGATCTCTCTGCCTGATTGTGGGCATGTTGGCCATTGTCCTAAAAGGATGCTGACTTTAGGATTCAACAAACATTATTTTCAAACTGTTCATATCAGGCTTTTGAAAACAAATTCAGCAAATGATGAAAATAAGACCAAGTATAGGAATTGACAAGAATTGTGTTTTTGTTCATGGTTGCTAATTATTATTAGGTTTCAATCTGCAGAATTGTAGTTGACTAGGCCATAGGCTATACTTCCCTGCCAAAATACAAGCAGCCATCTGTTATCATTTGTTTGAATTGTTTTTGCATTTAATAAAGTGGGACATTTCTTATACAGACATAAAGGGACACTAATTTGGCTTTATATATAAAATCCTACAACTGGTAGTATCATGAATATTGTTTAATCCTTGCCATACCAACTGAAAGGATGTTATAGGTAATCCTGCCTATAATGTAGGCCCAATGCTAGATCTGCTGGGAAACATCAGAGACCCCATCTTGTAGGCCTACATCCCAACCGGCCAATACAACACAACAGCTTATGTTTTCTTGCAGCCTTTCAAATACACCCAAGCCATTTACGTTACTGACCGACCACCATCTGTAGGAAGCCACCTGTCATGATAGGCCCAGCTCACCTTTCGCAGAAGATCTTTGGCCCTGGCAACTTCATCCTCCATGGTTTTTCTCTTGAACTCTTGAAGATTTTCAAAATATTCTTCCACATCTCGTTCATCGTTGTTAAATAAAGAATCTAAAACAATCTTACGGCCACATACGTCAATCGCAGTACTAAAGTATTTTTCGAGCTGACGACAGGGGGTATCCAAATCTTTTTCTTGGTCCTCTTGGTTCCCTGTCCGGTTAAAAAATATAAGGTCCCATATATTCCCATCCTCGAAGTCTGACAAATCGGGGAAATATGGGGCCAATACATCACCAACACATGTAAACTGGCGGTGGACATTTTTTAGATCACTGACAGAGAACAATCCGGCCCAGCTTGTTTGTGTATCTCCGATTGCTAGCTCTTCTTTTCGTTTCTGTCGCTGAAGTGTTCTGTTGTGACAAGTGACAGCGAACTTGGATTCGATTATGTTCCACTGAACGATAAACCCCAATTTAAATGTCTCATTTTCATCAAACAAATTACTTTTAATCGCGACCCAGCCATCTAAACTATCCAAGCGATCGAAGTCTACACTATTCATTTTGGGTAAACATACACAACTCCAGTTTAGCGCTAGCTGCTGTGTTTACACCGTCCGCCATATGCATGACGTAGATATCCTTTTACCTTCAACTTTGACCTTTTGATCACATGCTCGGGAAATTCCATGTCTGCTTTGTTGTCTGATGTAAAATATATTAATACAGACTATACGCTATATTACTTTCATAACCATTAAAAAATACTACAGAAAAAATGTGTTTGTATGTAAACAAGTGCCACATTATTACAACAGTGTCAAATGCGCAAAGTTAAACGCAACACTTAAAGGAATGAGGGTGAAACATGAGCAGCTGACTTGGCTGTTGACTTCGTCTATATTTGTCACAAAGTTGCATGTCGTTTAGCCAGGTTGCTGTGGTTAAGTCAAGCCCATCCTAGGCTAGCATACACAGGACACTGACATGAACATTTTCGCGGATTGAAATCCTTCGAAAAATCTGTAAGTGACGCAAACACTATGGAAACTTGCCTGTTTTGCAAAACTGAAATAGAGGGCGCGCTTCAGCACGCGTAAATCAGCCATACAGTAGCCTATGGTCTGAAACATAAAAACTCAGCTTTAGTGATAGCCTACAAGATGTTGGTGTCGTTCTGTATTCTGTTTTCTTATTACACTACTAATTTCACAGCCAGTGCTACTCGATATGGATCTGTTTGGAGGGATACTGGATGTCATTGACGAGGAAATGACAGTTAGTGATGATGAAGACAAAGTTGAAGATCGCACCAGAGCATTAATGGACATGTACAGTCTAGAAAATACAGAAGCACAAGCCAAACCGCAGGTTTCCACTTTCCAACGGTTTTCTGTGGACACAAATGAGTCACTTCACTTTGAACCCTACATACCTGAGGGAGACGAGAGTGAGCATGCACTGGGCAATGATGACGTGTTTCTGACGGGAAATCAAAGTGTATTTGATGAATCAAAGGAATTAATGGAGGGACGCACCGCTCAGAGTGAGAGCGACCCTCCTGATGCTTACTGCACCGACTGCCAGACATCGACTTACGTATTTCAAAATATTACTGGGCCTCACAAGAACCACAGGGTCATCCTAATGAAGAAAGCAGCCCAGGAAATTAAGGTAGCCTCAGTGCTAATAAATAATACTTCCATATTGTGCAGTTTTCATTAAATCTTATTTTACTTTTACAGAGTAGCATCAATAAAACAAGGAGCAAGTTGGAAGAAAAGATTACACAAATGGAAAATTTTGCTGGCAACCTTGAGGAGATATTTATAACAGTAGAGGTATCATTTCCAGTTGTCTCCAGCTGTCTCATTAATGATTAACAGAATGCCAAGATTACAGACAAGATATTTTGCATCTCTGCAGGAAAACTTTGGCAGGCAAGAACAGAACCTGGAGCATCACTATAATGATGTCCTTCAGACGCTGGCCCATCGCTATGATGAGAGGGCATCAGCTCTGGAGGATGAGAAGAAAATGAAGCTTGAGTCTCTTTATAGTCAGCTGATTGACTGTGGGAAAATGCTGGATAATTCCAAAGAGCTGATTGAGCAAGCCCAAATGGTCTACAGAAATGAAAACAAGTATTCTTTCCTTCAGGTGAGTTGATTTGCCAACAATTAATTGTCATACATTTAAATACTTAATCACTTTGGTTGGTTGCCTATATGATTTTGTATTACGTTCGACAGAGGGTAATGCCCGTCATGAAGAGGTATGTATACTCCGATTTACTCCAATGGCTGACAAAGGAGTGGAAATAATTACCACTACCGTTTTAATATTAATATAATCTGAACAATATTTTCTCTCTGCAAGATCTCATGCATTAACAATGTTTGACTAACTGTGCTGATGTTTTTTGGAAATGAGCCTGAAAATGCTAGATGTGCTGTGTTGATTGTTACTGTGTCAGAATGTTTTCACACATTTATTCCATCTCTGTCTTGTCAGAAGCATTGTAGACTAACCACATATTACTGAATATGGTCAAGCCCCAATGTAGATCGATTTTATGTAGGTCTAGTATTTTTGCATGCCTGTGCTTTTTGAGGTTTTTGTGATTGAGTGAACTTTTGCTCTAATGGTGCCCTTTGTGAATGGTTTGCAAAATTTGAGTGGTTTTCTATAACTGGAACAACATTTTGTTTAGGCCTATTCTTGACAGTTCTGTGTTTGGTCCAAAACAGAATTGAGGAACATGCTAAAAAGGAACCAGACTTCAAGATCTCTACATCCTTGGAGTTTGACACCCAAACAGCTGATTTGTCTGATGTCAAACAAATGATGGACTCAATCAATGCTGTCCCAGGTTTTGATCTCTGCGTCTTAATGAACACACAAAAATCACCACCTTTATCTTTGTGACAAATAGTAGATCTTCTGATTACCCCATAGAGGTTCCATACAGGCCAATGACACATTACTTACATCCACACATTAATTACAGTGCCATATTAGTCACTAAGAGAAGAATGGTGGTAACCATGAATGCTCATTGTAGAGCTTTGAGTGTCATCCCTTCTCTAATCCTTCAGTTGTCAATAATTGTGTATGGTGCTTTTGTATGTAAGACATATAAATTATAGTATTAATCCTGCTGTTCTCAACAGTTTGGAAATAATATTAAACATTGTTCTTTGCCATTTCTTTCCACTAGCCGAGTAGTATAGAGAATCCTGATTTCTAAATATAATGTACGTCATGTAAAAAGAGAAGTCAGAGTAAATATAACAATGGATTGGGTTAATCTTTACTATTCAAGAAAATGAAAGATTCAAGGAAAACAGATGTGGGAGAATAAGTATGTTTCTTTGATGTTGTTGTTCTCTAAACTATATTGCAGCTCCCTCGGCTCCAGTCATGAACCCACAGGTTCCCAACTCTGCCACCTGCACGTCTGTGCGCGTGTGCTGGAGCCTGTTCTCTGATGACACGGTGGAGTACTATGAGCTCTACAGCAGACCCATCTTTGAGGACATCACCGTGGAGTCTGATCTGGAAGGTAACACCAGGAAACCGTCAGCATTCACTCAGCACTTAAATAATCTCAGACTCCACCATTAAGAATTTAAATCCGTTGACAGAACTGGGCTATGACACATGGGATAGAGGTACACACATCATCTTAACTTCCCTGATTTGCAATGTGAAGTGACAAGCCTTTTTAGTCTGTCCTCACAGGCATTTCTTAGGCATATACTGTTGATTATTTATAGCTCGTCCCTACATTACAGTTGAAACGTCTTTATCAGTCATGATTGGCATAGGCTTCTCAGTGGTGTTATTATGGTTCATTACGTTTTTGTTCCCTGTGTAGCATCAAAGTTGAAGGTGAAGGAGACTCACTACACTGTTACTGATTTACTGCCCAATGCACAGTACGAGTTCTGGGTCACTGCAACCAATACCACAGGCATCAGCCCAGCCAGTGAGAAAGCTGTGTACATGACAGGTAAAAATAAAATTTCTTAGGCCTGGTGCAGATACAACTGATCTAATTCTGACCCGGTTCCTGGGCTCGAGAGACCTCACCTCTCCTGTTCTCTGCAGTGCCTTCTCCTCCCGTCATCAAGCCACGAGAGTGCACAAGTTGTCCGGATGCTGCCCTCATTCGCTGGGACTCAGGGAACTCCAACCCTGTGGATTCCTACACACTGGAGCTGATTGAGATGGGCGCAGAATCATGCAGAGCTGGTGTGACAGAGTAAGCAAGCGATAGCCCACTATGGAAATACAGATGGGCTGACTGAGCATTTTGTACATTCTTAGTCATCTCAGATCTCAGTGTGCTCTGTACTTCATTGCAAAAATAGTGAGTGGAAAATTGCCTTAATGTGTTTCTTTTAAAGGTTACACGGAACAAATTCTACTAACTTGTGTGTTATCAGCCTTAGGGCTTGCTATGTGCAAGCCATAAACTTGGTTTTTAGTCAGCACTTCAAATCTCCAGTGGGCATAATAGCCCAGTGTCCTAGAAAGCTATACTTAGCCAAGTTGTCCTGAGCTTTGATAACATTCTTCTGTATATCTGAACAGGTCCATTGTGGCCATTCCTACTTGTGAGTGCTTAATTCAGCTGCAGCCAGGAAAGTGCTACCTGATTTATGTCAGGGCTGTGAATATTGGCGGCCCAAGTGAGAGAAGTGAGTCGTTTACTGTGTCAACAACAGGTGAGATCCCATACCTGTGCTCATTCATCATCACAGACTATGGGTAAACACATTTAATAGGTATCAAATGAAATGTGGGAACAATCCGTACTATCTTAATAGGCCCAGTACTGCATTAATTATTTTTTGAATAGTCTAATGACTTTCTATAGGACTCAAAGTTCTCATGCATGCTGTAATTAAAGGCGCAGTCAGCAATTGAGCAGGAAGTCAAGCTTGTTTATATTTATATTTAAGATTATTAGTAGACACTTTTGTCCAAAACAACGTATATTATATTTTAACCATGGACCAAACAAAACACAACAGAGAGGTAGCTCATCACTCCCTTCAGTATTCCCAGAGAAACTCCACACAGGGTTTAGTTTTTGTTTGGGGGACAGGCTGCCCCCACTTTGTTTAAGGCTATTTGAGGTTAATGAAGAAATCCCTGTAAATCTTTTGTGCCATTGAAATACTAACCCAATTAATATTTCCAGGAACATTCTTTCACCTTCTGGAGGACACAGCCCATCCATGTCTGAGTGTGTCAGAGGATGGCTTCACCATGTTCTACACAGATGAGGAACTGCCTTTGAGTGAAATGGCCTTCAGTGACAATACCTTTGCAAGGTGGGCCTGAATATTATGGCAATACATATACAGTACAACCCCAAATCAGAAAAAGTTGGGACGGGATGTGAATAAAAACAGGATAAGACAGGATCTTAAACTCATATTCAGTTGCAAAAAGGACACGGACAACATTTCAAATGTTGAAAATGACAATTTTGACAATTTCATGGGAAATATATGTTAATGAATTTGATACCAGCAACATGTTTCAAAAAAAGTTGGAAGGGGGGTAGCAAAATGCTGGAAAAGTTGTGTAATGATATAGAAAACAAAAGGAGGAGTGTTTCACAACTAATTAGGGTAACTGACAACACAATTGGGTATGAAAAAGAGCATCCCAGAGAGGCAGGGTCTCTTAGAAGTAAAGATGTAGGGGTATTTATCACTCTGTGAAAAGCTGTTTGTACAAATGATTAAACAATGTAATTGTAATGCTTTTTAACATGAAATTGTGAAGTATGTGAAGTTCATCATCTACAGGACATAATATTACCGGTATTAAAACATTCAGAGAATCCAGAGAAATCTTGGCAAACAAGGGAAAGAGCTGAAAAACAAATTGGATGGCCTTGGTCTTTTGGACCTCAGATCACTGCATCAAAACCAGACCTGTCATTGTATGGGCTCAGGAAAACCTCTGATAACCATTGTCTATGTGCACAGTTTGATACTCAATTAAAAAAACTGCAGCCAAAATTGTATTGAGACATGATACAGAAAATACTGAGTATTTGGGTAACATGGAAAAAGGTCCTGTAGTTATACCAACGATTTGGTTATACCAAATCAAAATTTGCCATTCTTTTTGGAAATCATGGACTCATCTGGGCACAATCAATTCGGAATGATGTACGCTTATACAGGTTTGAGCAACATATACTGCCATCCAGGAAATGCTTTTTTCCAGGGAAGACCTTGAATATTTCAGGAAAACAATGGCAAAATTAATTGTGCACATATTTCCAGGTGCTAAAATGGCCTGTAGTCCAGACCTGTCAGATTAGGTGCATCATGGAATGAAAAACATTATTAAGAATACCTTATACTGTCGAGCAACTGAAATCCTATGTCGGGCAGGAATGGGACATTTAATTCAGAAAAAACTGTGGCAGCTGGTCTTCTCAGGTCCTAAACATTTACAGAATTAAGAGTCGAAGCAGCACAGTGGTAAACATTCCGTCCCAACTTTTTTTGAAAGATGTTGCTGACATGAAATTCAAAATGATCATATATTTTCCATGAAATAGTCAGAATTTTCATTTTCAACATTTGATATGTTGTCTGTTCTTTTTGCTGCTAAATATGGGTTTACAAGACTTGTATATTATCACATTTGTTTTTATTTTACACATCGTCCCAACTTTTTCTGATTTGGGGTTGTATTATTAAGTGGAAACCGAGGTCACATGGTCAATTCACATCAGTGAAAACAAGCAACATTTGTCTTATGCATATCACAGATCAAATCTCATCATTGTTAAGTTTATAAACCTAAGGAAACCCCTGTGCAGATGTAAAACCTAGTACTCGCACTCTCAGCCTACAAGATTACCGTAGTTATTCTATTTCTTTATAATTTGAAGCCCATTTGTACGATACTTGCACTGGTACACTGAAGATCCTTAAGACTTGTCACTTGTTCAGATGTGTGGCAGTGCTTGGTGATTTGATCCCAGTGCGAACCAAGCATTACTGGGAAGTGGAGGTGGACCCCCACACTGAATACAGGATTGGAGTGGCATATGAAGACACCCAGAGAAATGCCTACTTTGGAGGGAACAACACTTCGTGGTGCATGAGGCATGTCCTCACCCCGTCCCGGTAAGACGCACACCTGCAGTTCCTCACCTTTTGGTTGTAGAAGTACATTGTGAATCCCACAAGGGCAGTGGTGGCCAGTGAGTGAGGCCTTAAGTCTGGTTATTTTGGGTAGCTCTAATTAGTAGGCTACTCGCATAGACAGGATGAATGATGACAAAAGTATAGCGTGTAAAAAGCAGTCATTTGCCTTTCTGTCTGGCAATACAAATGACAGTAGCTAGCTACAACCAACAAAAGCTTCCATCCACCCACCAGGCCTACCATAAACACTGCCCACTTTGAACATTTTAGTCAGCTTAGAGGAAAAAATAGGGCTTTGCTATCAAAGGAAAGAGCAAATCTCCCCATTGCTTTCTTGCATTTAGCTTTATATCAGGCAAAGAAATGGAATTGTGAAAGGCCCATAGCATAACGTATTTCTGTTGCTATGGAAACACCTATTTTCAGCACAAACCAGGGCAGCTCCTGACTGGCACGGCGTTTGCCAAGTCTTCCTGAGCCACTGCAGCGCACTGCAAATCACAAAGCACCGCTGTGTAGGCAAGGAGCACGGCAGAGCATCTGCTGAAATGGCTATATAGGTTGGAACTCATTTCCAAACATTCTGCTTCTTTTCCTTCAGGCACAAGTACGAGTTCCTGCACAGTGGCTGGACACCAGACATCAGAATCACCAGCCATCCCCTGAGAATCGGTGTGGCGCTAGACTACGACCAGGGGAAGCTGTCCTTCTTCAATGCAGATTTGGGCCAGCATCTCTACACCTTTGACTGTCAGTTCCTGCATTACGTTCATCCCTGCTTTGCCCTAGACAACCCAGGAGGACTTTCGCTCAGAAATGGCGTTACACCACCCCACTACATTAGTCTGATTTAAGTCTTTAAAGATAAGTGTTCAAACAGTCCCACTTTTCCATAACAGCTGCACTAGGTGTAGCACAACAGGGGAGGGGGATGGGACGTCATAGCTTAAGAGGGTATTAGAGTTTGGACATATGGTCATTTTTAATTAGCTACAGTACACCGTTCTAGTCACTTAGTGAAATCAAAGTGATTATAACCAGTCAAACCCCCCCAAATGTGTCAAGACAAGGAAAAAAATAAAAATGAAAAATATGTACAGTAAATTGTTTCAAATACTTTTATTACAGTATTCCATGGGAACAGACTTGCACCATTTTCCAAATAAGAAAAGTTATCACTGAAATTTACAGCATACATCAGTTACTGGTGCAGAGCGATTAAGAAATCAGGAAGGATGTCAAAGGTATAGGCTAAGCTTAATTTTTTTCCTGGTTTTGTTAAAATTATCCATCACAAAAAAAAGGTTTGTCATAAATGGCAAAATGTAGCAGTCTTTGTCCTGGTGGACTCTTATGTATGGACATGGTGTGTATGTGGGGTGAAGATCTGGTAATTTTGTGCTTGAACTTTGGCCGGGCTTTGCTGTAAGCAAGACCCTGGGGGAGCGGAGGGGGTTTGAGTGAGTTTAGGAGTTAGCCTTCTTACTGCAGCGAGTCCGCTCCTCTTCCTCGTCGGAAGAGTCCCCTCCATAGGGCACGAGCCCTGAGCCATCCTCCGGCAGCTTCAGCTTCTTGGGCGCCTCCACCTCCACTGGGCCTGCTGAAGAGAGGTCACAACATAGAGAGAGACAGACACAGGAGAGGGGAAGGAGGGGTGGGAGGAGAGAGAGAGAGAAAAAAACAAAAAAAGGACAGAGAAATTGTAGAGCCATGTGAGCCGCAGAACATGTCAGATCCACAGAGAGGGAGGAGGGTAGAGGGGAGTAGATCGGTCACCATAACAAGGCGGGCACCCACACATTCAGCAACAGCCACGTCCATGGTAACATGTAAAAGAGAAGAGACAAGGGAGAAACAGAGAAAAAGAACATGTACAAGAACAACAAGTTAGTTGTGTTCGTCTGGGGTGGGCCATCCAGGTCTCCTTTACTCTGGGGGAGAAAAAGGATCGCAGTGTTTGGATTTGTTTTCTAAATCCTCTGCTGCAGAGCAGACTGAGGTGAAGCTGGACTCCACAGAGAGGAGCCATCATGCATTAGTGCAGAGGTGGGCAGCGTTTGAAAGCGTAGCGCCTACCCGCAGCAGGACACAGCTCCTCTTTGGGCGGGCTCTCCCTCTGTCTCTTGCGAGTGACCGTCAAAGGCATGGGAGGAGGCGGCATCAGGAACCTGCAAGAGAGCACTGGGTTGGTCATCTGGGTTCTAGCCATCAGCACACTCCAACAATGATCACAGCCTTTAATCCTACACCCACATTACCACTACACTTTCCTCCCATTTCTCCGTTTCAGGTAAGTGCAAATTGGTCAATTACTGTTCCCCACAGACCTACCTAACAAGAAGGGTAGTCCCTATCCTACACAGAGTTGGTGTGCAGTGTTGGTAAAAAAAGAGCTCAAACAAACCTTTCTGAAGTTCTCCCTTCAGCAGAGGAAACCGGTGGTGATGTTTGTTCCTCACTCTTCACATCTGCGCTGGACTCAGACTGCATACAGGGACAGAAACAAAGACTCCTGTGTTGACACTCCACCAGGAAACAGCAATGTGTTTGTTAAGCTTACGCTCAGCTAGCGTACCTCAGCCTCATTAGCCGTGTCGGTGTCTTCCACAAACTGACGCTTGGGGCTGGCAGGCTGCGGGGGGCTGGTGGATGGACTGCTAGTGGCATCACCGGAACCAGCTCCCTGGTCCTTGAACAGAGCAGAATGATAGACTACCGCTGTCTTGACGTGTAGGTCATCAACTCAACATTTGGGAAGTTACTTTTTCATTTACGTTTGTGTTTCTACACATACAAATGGTTATTGAGAATGCCTCTGCATACAACACCATTATGAACCTGGAGTTATAAATGACATCAAGATAAGCCAAGCCAAGAATCAGGTGCCCCTCAAAAACCCATTAAGTGCGTGTGTGTGTGGGGGGGGGGGGGGGGCGGACTAGGGGAACTAAACTGAGAGAACATACCTGTACTAGATAGGGTGGGGGTTTCCTAGGACACACTGGATACTGAACCATTGCCTGGGAAGATTGAGGGGTTGTCGACAAGTTAGAATGACTGGGGTGACCATTTGCACTACTCCAGTAACCAGTGGCTCCTGGGTATGCTGAATAGCCGCCCGGGTACCCATTTGCTGGGTAGTTATACCAGGACCCCTGGCTACTGTAATTGCTATTAGCTGGGTATCCATGAGCTGGGTATGCTGAAATGAAAGTATAGAGATAATGTTAACATCATAGTTAGCCATCAACCACTCCCAGGTTGACACTGACCCCAAGTCTTGCCACTACAACAAAGACCATGAATCAAAGCTGCTATTTGTTGGCTTACACCTCAACTAGCATCACAGAAAGAACAAGCACACACCTTGAGTAGACCCCGTTGCCGTGTATATGGACACCATCCGAGAATGCTCCGCTCTGACCTGGGGAACACAAGGACAATTAGAACACAGATTTAGTAACATTTCTGAAGAACTAACCACACCCTGGTTTGCAGATCTTGATGTAAGTGAGTAGAATCACTCTGACTTATTTCTGGAGGTCAGGCAGTTCAGGTCACTGTTTCTCTGGGAGGTGGGTATCAGTGAGTGCTATAAAGCTTACAATAGCTTCACCTTCTTAACCTCCACACTTGACAAGATATGACAGTTATTGAGAAAGAGAATGACATTCACCGTTTCCAGTAGACTCTCTGTTAGCTTCTTTGCAGCTTCCAGTCCAGTCTGGTTTGGGTGGCTGCAAAGAGAGCAGGATTATCAATAAAACATAATATACCAGCATGTGCATACATCTGTGAAATTTACTACGATGCCAAGCAGCAGTACCTGATGTACACGTAGAGCGGCTCAAACGACTCTCGTCGTGACGCCTGCTCGATGTAACCGGAGGTCTTCCCCCGCAGGAAGACGCGGGCACCCGTCTCCGTCTGGATGTGCCCTAGATACGTGCCCCCCGGGCCCTCCACTTTTTCATTCACATTAAACGAGGGCAGTGCTTGATCCAGACCAACAAATATTTTGGTATGGACAAAACTCTGTAAATAAACACACACACACAAAACAAAAACACTTAGTAAAAGTTTTAGATCTCTGTCCATGACCAGGTTAGGTTGTAAGGGAAAGCTGTCAGCAGAAGCAGTACACCATGGACTCTGTCTGAAGGCCACAGTTGTTCTCACTGCTAATTTTGTTTTAGGAGGTGGGTATCAGCAGGAGCCATATAGTCTTCATTGGCCTTGCCTTCATTGACCTCCAGTCATTGACAAAACAAATCACATATGTAGCATAGAACTGCACAGTAGAAACAGAACCAATGGGCTCGCTCACTAGGAATAAGTAATGGATCTATACAAATCTGACAGGAAAGTGTTTCATTAATTTAAGAAAAAAAAAAAAGTATTGTTTTAAACAAATATACCCCTGAATGTCCACCATGCGAGGGTGTGGGCCTTTGGTTCTGCTGTGCATTGGGCAGCCGTGGCATCGTTGGCATCTGGAGCCTCGTGGGCTGCTGTGGGACGGCAGGGCGCGGCGGCTGTGGGTACACTGGAAGTGTGGGCATCACAGGGCGCTGCAGTCCTCCTGACGCAGCGGCTGCCCTCATCAGGTCCTCTGAAATGATCTCCTTTATCCGCTGGACGGCCTCTGAGGCAAGAACACACTTGGTTGTGGATTTTGTTTTTGGAGGACAGTGAACGGATACAAAGTCTTTCTAACAAGACAGAGTTTACTACTTACTGTTGACCTCCTCCTGACTCCGTCCTTGAACATGGAGATACAAAGGTCTCTCACTACACAAAAAGAGAGTCAATTAGGACAAGCCTTGCACAACAGGGTAGTCATTTTACCAGAACATGTTATAAGGTGAATACATGCCCTTTAGCAGTGGACTTGTCAGCAGTGGTCATGTACAGTCCTTTTGTTGAAACTACAGCTCCGCTGACCTGACGAATCTGCAATGAAAAGCCCAACAGTCATCACAGTTAAGCTTTCCTTATAAAAGGTAAACACTGAACAAAGTTTAAAATAAAGGAGCAAACTCAAATGAAAGTTACCTCTTCCTGAGTTTTCCCTTTTGTGAGCAGGTTTCTGCAATTTATGGGCACATCGTTGATATCCACTTCAGTCACCACAACTTCATCAGTGACACTTGAGACTGGCACACTTGGTGCAATCTGAGATTACACACAACACGTCAGTGGCATTGTATTACATAAAACACTAGCAAAACATACTTTACTACACTTTTAGAGGACTTTTAAAAATACTTTACAGACCTTACTGGGTAAAGGTTCTAGTGTTTTCAGTTTCCCTTTAGCCATTAGCATTGCATTTATTTTAGCAGCCATAGCTGCTGCCATCTCAACACCACCCTGAGGAGCATCTTCTAGACCCCCAGATGTGGGAGGCATTTTCAACTCAGCTGATGGAACACTAGATGTTTGAGATGCACTGGCAGTTGTAGTGATGTTGTTGGCGCCCATGTGATTTGCTGTGGATGAGAGTTTTGGTGCAGTCTGAGAGACATTGCAGCCTTGACGCATGTCAGCTTTCGATTTGGGTTGGTCCCATCTACTTAAGCATCTGTGAGAATGGAATGAAACCAGTTTTTAGTTTAATGCTATATCTTCACAATACAACTTTTAGTTTGGCACTGTGTGTTTGCAGCATTTACAACACAAGACATCTTTACCTACTCCAAAAAGCAAATCATGTCTGTAGTACAAGTAGACCTTCACCACATACTCGGGTGGTGGCCTGTTCAAACTACATGTTTTTATAGGAGGATAGTATCGACAGAACTACATGACTTTGAAAGTCTGCCTTCTTGTCCTCCAGGAGTGAAAATGCAGTAAAGAAAAGCAGGGGCTGCTTCACGGCTAACGTTGCATGAAAGGTTGTGGCATGTAGGCCAAACCATGGACGAGGGGCCTACCTTGTTTGTTAGCTCCTGAGCGCAATTCATATTCAATAGAAACGTACGCAACTTGGCGTTAGCCGTATGCAGCAATATTAGCTAACTAGCTAAATGACATATTAGCTAACGAAAAGCTTTTAACCATCATCGTGCAGCTATACACAAGTGCCACAACACAACTAAGTGGATAATTCCATTATTAATACCCAGGGTATCTGCTGCCCGTGTGGCAATCTAAAAAACAATAGGGTCCCATTAAAATAACCTCACATTGCAGCTGAATGTTAACTAGCGTTAATTTGCTCATATTTGCCAAGTAGCACGTCTGGCTACGTATGTGTACGAATTGGAAACCACAACCAACTGAAGCAGTTATCAAGCTAGCACGCTAGTGCTAACCAACTTGCTAACGAGTAGGCTACATTCTAGCGTGCTAGTATCTAAGAACGGTTACGTTTCGATATGGTGCCGTTCTGGTGTTAACGTTAAATCGGACATTGATCCGTAATGACAAAGCTGGGGTAATCTTGCAATACTAGCAACCTAACAAAACAGGCTAACGTCATTTATCTTTATTGGAATGTAACGTTAGCAGCTGGCCAACTAGTTAGACAATGATCAACAAGCAAGCTAGCTAGTAACTTAATGGATTTACTCAAATACGTGCTCTAAGAGAAACATCTGACATAAAATATACATGTACACAAAAAAACTTACGGTGTACCCGACGCCATTTCAGGTCAAAATATCCCCCACGTCAGCTAAACGTTTCGCTTGAAATTTCTCATCGAGTGCATACGTTCAAATTTACATGAAAGGCACAAAAGGCCACTGGAAAAAGTGGACTACGGGCGGAAATACGTCACACTTTTATGCAACACGAACGTGCACCACTTATCTCTGTAGCAAGACTCTCTGATAGCATGCGGAATAGAAGTCCTCATTTTTTAAGAAACTAAAATATGACAAATTCACTCATTTAAGAAGAAACGGGTTACTCTTACGCCCAACTGATAGTATATCAAATGTCTGAAATGGGCATGGTCAGAATAATCGTTCTTTCTTAACGGAGTCTGTGTAGGGTAGAATCTTTGGGAAGTTTGGCTAGTTGAGCCTCATGTAACAAATATGTGTGGGTGGGGGGGTCGACTCCATGATGAATTCAGATAGAGTCGGGTGGTGCTTTCGTCCCATGGGAGTTTGGGCTCATCTTTCCCTTCAGTCCAGAATAGCCTGTCCTCATATGGAATATGCCTTCTCTATATAAACAGGCTTAGCTTCTTTACAACCAATCCACTTATAATTTGCCATTCTCAAAAAATGTTAATGCCAGATAGGATGATTAGCCATTTAGGCCCGGGCCATTGACAGTAAAATAAGGGGTCACTTACTGCAAGCAGCAGTAGCCTATGACTTTCCCTAGGCTGCATCTGTAATTTCTAGGCTAAAACTAGATGTACCGCAGATCGGTACAAAATATGACCGCCGCCCAGTCCAGCACATGTTTTCCACAAAAATAAATCACGCTGAAAGGCATACATGATTCTAACTGTCTCACTGAATTGCATTATGCACACTCAATTCTCACTGGTATCTGCTAGACAACAAGTACCAAAACATGATTAGTTCATAGATTTCACATGTCATATACATTTTATATAACGCCACCCCCATCTTGCCTGTTCATAATTCTGAGAAATTCTTGAATTGTGTGCATGTGTGCGTGTACATGTTTATGTTTATGTGTGTGTGGGTATGTGGGTGGGTGTGTGTGTGTGCATGTGTGTGTTTGCCTGTTTATGTGCCTGTGTGTGTGCATGTGCATGCATGCGTATATATGTCTACTGTGTGAGTATGTGTCATACGTAGGATTACTGTGAATGTATGTGTGCGCGTGTGTATCTGTTTATGCACATGTGTGCATATAGAATGGGTTTACATGACCCCTGGAGGCAAACATACGCAAAAAATTGGTCATCCTAGGCCCTACGGTTCTCAAGATATTCACAGAAAACTGTGTCTGCCCTACCCTCCTTTCGGGGGTCCAGTCCAGCGGGGGGGCTACAGATCAAAACGAAAAGCGATGGTTCCATGCTATCCATGTGGGGTCACATGCCCACCAAGTTTCGTGTACCCCGGTCTTTCAGTGTCCCGGGAATCCTTGTTGGTGTAAGGTCACTAAATGTACACATAAATTATTTTATTGTAAGGCCCCCCATGAACGAAAGTCCACGAAACTTGGCATGCATTCGGAGGGTGTCATAATGATCCTACACTTTCAATTTCGTGCAGTTTTGACCATGTCAGCCAGAGATATTGTGATGAAAACACCTAATTTTGCTTTTTAATTTTTAACTAGGTGGCGCTATACATGAAATAAGTTGTAATGGGATAGGTTGACATGCCCCCTTAAGACCAACATACAAAAAAGGTGGACCTCCTAGTGACTTACAAAATATGTCCTACGGTTCTCGAGATACACAGAAAACTGTCTCCGGCCACCTACAGGCCAGTTGGTGTATTGTAACATAAATTAATTTATTGTGTGGCCCCCCATGAACGGAATTCCACAAAACTTGGCGTGCATTCAGAGGGTGTCATAATGATCATACACTTCCAATTTCGTGCAGTTTTGACTATGTTAGGTCACAGATACCTGCGATTACAACACCTCATTTTTACTTTTTTGTGTTTAACTAGGTGGCGCTATACATGAAATGAGTGGTTATGGAATGGGTTGACATGGCCCTTTGAGATCAACATACAAAAAAAAAATGGTCCTCCTAAACCCTACGGTTCTCAAGATATTCACAGAAAACTGTGTCTGCCCTACCCTCCTTTCGGGGGTCCAGTCCAGCGGGGGGGCTACAGATCAAAAAACGAAAACAGGAGGTTCCATGCTATCCATGTGGGGTTACATGCCCACCAAGTTTCGTGTACCCCGGTCTTACAGTGTCCCGGGAATCCTTGACGGAAATTTGGATATGCGAAAAAGAAAAAAAAAAGAATGTCTTTTTGGAAGGCCGCTGCGCGGCGGTCATAATAATACCATCCTCAGATTAATTTTGATTGTTGAACGAACCTTCCAAAAAGACAGATTCGTTATGGCATTCCCATGCAGAAGCATCTTTTAGGCTTAGGCCTATGGTTCACCCAATATTTTGTAAATATTGTAGGCTACCCAATATTTGGTTGACATACGTGAAATGTTAAGTTTTGTTGTGTGGGCAGATAGGCTACTGATATGGAGCTGACTCTAAGGGACTGTTCGTTATTTATTCAAGAGGCTACTGGAGGAGTTTTGGGAGCGTTGGTCAAAAAAGACGTGACCCTCCCTCGCCAGCAAGACAAAAATGCATGACCCTCCCCAGTCCCAACAATTTATTGATGCCTTCTGTACTGTGTCAATTTGGGAGCTTGCATGCTACGACTCCTTCCTTGAAATGCCTTGGAAAGGCTGTCGTTTGCACAATTTCACAAATACTCACCGGGACCGAAAACAACCGGTCAACTTTTCCCAGGTTTATCGCGTAGGCCTATTTTAACTTTTTCCCGCTGTCTTAGGAGGAGCTAGCCTAGAAATCTAGACGCACCCTAGCGGCAGCAAATTAATTTGCTCAGCCTGTACGTCTAGCAAACCATAGGAATTTCTATTGGCTGACGGCGTGGACGTCTTAAGGCGGGCTTAACAGGATGACGACAGTCCTACAACGGTGAACAACAAGGAAGGTGGCTATGGCGAACGAAGAGCGGTTGTTTGAATCGGCGTTGGCGTCAACTTTGGAGGAGTTGGACTTGTGCTTTTCTTTGAAGTCATTCCTTTCGAAGAAGGATGTATTTGCTGTTTTGCCGACCGGATACGGATATGGTCGTGGCGCTGGCCTATTGCATGCCTAGGCAGTTTGAAAGACAATTCTCTGCCCGCCCCTCGGATTAAGCGAGGTGAATGGGTCGATTCCAGACTATACATTTCAATGATATAGGATGGCCCGCCAGGCTAGGGAGGAGCTGCAGGGCCGTCACAAGGGGGTGCGAGGCCCTGTGCGGGATGCGAGGCCCTTTTCACTTAGGCCTACGTGCATGAAATCATGCGGTAGCTGGTGCCTAGGCTACCGTCGGTGCATTTTAGTAGCCTAGTCTAATAAGCTACACCAGCTTGTCTTTAAGAGGGGAAATTGTATAGCCTATAACTTTAGCTGAGTCACATATTTGGCCATATGGTGTTTATCATAGGCTACATCACGAAATCAAACTGTAACAAAGGCGAACACTTTAACAGGGGAATTAATTGGGCATGAATCGTTGTGCTGAACGCTATTTGTCAATGAGCAGAAACACACACGACATTCAAACTATAGATAAAATGTGCACTATGGAAACTGGTCTATAGGCTAACATTGGACAAATAAATGACATTGACTCGCCATATCCTGACTCCTGAAAAAAAAAATCTTGCTTAGCCTACTTTGCCGCAAACTCAGCAATGAAATCATAGGCCAGCTTGCAGGTAGCCTAACGTCTTCAATTCATACAAGGGCAAGCCCATAGTCTCTCCTGTGACATGAAGGTGCGCAAATAGTTTTTAATAGCCTGTTCAACTTCGAAAAGCTTCGTTCACCCGATGCCAGTCACTGATCGCAATTTCAAAGTTAGGGAAGCTTCGTTCAATCTTTTTAATGTCATCTTTGGCCAGGTGCAAGGCCCATCAGAAGCGAGCCCCTGGGCGACGGCCCAAATGTTGCTCCATGAATACAAAAGTTAGGTGACCCTCCCTCCTAGACTAAAAAAAGTTGGGTGACCCTCCCCTCAACAAAGAATAAAAAGACATGACCCTCCCAACGGTCCCTAATACAGATAAAAGGAGCCTTATGAGGTGGATAAGGCCCTCATTTTTGATGAGTCAGATCATTCAGCAGAGATGAACTATTTCTACATATTTTATGCTATTATATGGCCGGAGATCAAGCCTTGGAAATGACTCTAGGCTTATTTGTCTTAGAGACTCCACATTTTGACATTTCTTATTCAATATGCCAATAGCTTGCTTAACAATGCATTGATTTTACATGCATTTTTTAATTTAGGAATTGCTTGTATCAAGAATTGAAACTATTTTTTGTCTTTAACCCATAGGAGACCTACTTCATTGGTCAACACTGGATACTGACTAAACAGCAGAGCATCTATGTTGACCACTCACTCATTAGTGTAGCATTTTACTTTACATGTTAAAGCCAATCAACACAAATCAAAACATGCACATTTCCAAAACAACCACCTGCCTCTAAGATCACTCTTTAACAACAGTTTAATAGTGAACACCACCAGCATCTGTGATGCCTAAGCTCAGGCCTCAATATGGATAATGTTCACCAGCATGGTATATCGCTGTAGATTTGTGTTGGCCTACTAGAAGAGCCAGGAATGACTATTTATTTTATTTACCATTCTTTGCTGAATATAAAAAAAATAATATCTGAGGAATAATGAGTCATCTGTCATCTTCACAATGACATACTATCTGCTTGCTTAATTATTGACTTTCAAAACAAATCAGTACAATCATGGTCCTTTTATTAACTAAAGGATGTCTGTCTCCATGCACTGGTGGTCCTACAGTGTGAGAACTGTACTTATGCAGGATAATACAATATTAAGAATGGTCAAGTCAAACACATCTTGATAAATTTATATCGGTGGAAAATGATAGATACACAGAATCCTGGAACACAATTCATTAAAATATATATGTCTGGATATAAGCCACAGTCTTTGCAATGACATTCTTTTCACTTAAAGGCTGGTCATGCACAGCAGGCTACCATTTTAATGACCAGAATGGGCTGGTCTGCTGACTGGAAAGCATTTTACTGATTCCCACATCAAACATCAGAATTTAGGCACAAACCTTTTGATGTACTCTAATTAGATGGCAGATCATAGACATCAGCATCAAAACAAAAGACAACACCAGATCTTCCACATGGGATCATGTGGTGTAGCGTGGTCCCACTTTGATTCCACTGCACATAACATTTCCACGCTACATTAACAACCTAGGAGATGGATGTCCTCTGCAAACCATATCCTTTGAAGCCACAACCTCTGATAAAAAGTAGTAAGGCTACCATTGAACTGAAACTACTACTGGAGTTTACATACTAGAGGTTATTATTGTGCCTGAAACTAAGCAAGTGACTGTGGAATTTCATAAGTTTAGGGTTAATACGGAGTACCTCAGTGCTTGGCTGCTTATTGGCAAGTGTGCTGACCTTTTAAGGGCAAGGAATGATCATGATGAGGTCATCTCATCATACTCAAAGCTGTGCAGATGGCAACATGATGCAACACACACACGATGAAGAAAAGACCTGATCAAAGGCGAGATGGTCGCCTTAACACACAAAAAAACATCACTCTCCATCCAGCGAGGGAGTGAGGGACTGACCTTAACCCATCTCACAGACTTGTGAGAGGACATTCCTTTTGTCAGCCAGACTTATCGTCCCCTCCTTTTCAAGTCAACAAGACTCCAGAAACAAACATTGCCGTAACAGTGTAACATGAATGATATAATGTTGGTATAGACCTGGAGACTGAACGATAGTTCTTTTTTTATCAAAACATTAAAATGCTACAATAAGCCCAGACAACACAATCCCAGCAAAACTCCTGTGACCTTTGTCATTCTTGTTGATGTAGTTATGAGTAAATTCCTTGAAGAATTACACAAAAATCTAATGACAGGCTTAAAGCTGTGACATAAAGCATTGAGCTTGATACCTGTGCGTAGATGTGGGAGACATAACATCAGGAGATACTTGACATAGGACACAACAGACATGGTACCTGTATGGCTGGACTATGGGCCTTAAGGGACTTTCTTCCTGGCAAGTAATGTGAGCATTTCAGAAACATAATACAATATTACTTTATTATCCATTGAACATTTTCTATTTTTTTTTTTTTTTCATTTGTTGTGGTGCTGTCAGACCTGAAGTTATGGTGAATCATAAAAAAAATCCCCTGATTTATATAACATTTCTGTTTTGACAGAGAGAAACAGTTTGATCAAAATATCGTGTTGACCAGTGTTTGCTTGGTAGTATGGCATTTTTTATATATATTTTAGTAGGAAATTCTCTTAATAAGGAAAGTTCTTAAACATATATTAGTATGCTAATTAGAAGCCCGACAGAGGCTCAAGTATAATCCTGTTTTTTTGTGTAAAGTTGACGGAACTGCCAATATTTCATACCCCTCCAAGTAGGCAATCTGCAACGAGAGGAGATGGTAACAGTGATTGACCATTCTGTATCTCACAATGCTACCAAACTTCCCAAAGACTTCATTGTTTCCATGCCAAATGTAATGCCATTCTGGTGGGCAAACATTTTCCACAAATGCTAATAGCGGTTTCATTTTTTGATGCTCCAGTGTAAAATTCATAGTCTATAAAAATATTGAGATTTACGTGAACATAACTTTCTTACTATGTTATTAAAAACTCCAGAATGTCCTTTGTGGATACACAGTGGGATGTACTGTATAAATATTGTATAAAATAAGGCAGTCTTTTCAGTAGGATAAACCAGATACAAAAAATTCTGGGAGAAAAATCATTTCAAGTCCAAAATATTTTTTTCTTTTCTTTTCACAGATTTCTGCTGTTCGCCGAGTGCCGTGTGATATACAGCATCATCTCGCAGTGGTGTCTCTGCGCACACACAACCAAACACCCAAGTGAACAACAACTTAAGAGCTTATTCCCAAATTCAGTATCCCAGCCTTGGACAAAAATGAGAGAATATTACATATCCATCATTGTTTACAGTGCAATATAAATGTGTCATTCAAACTAGTATTTGTAATAAGAAAATAAAAATGTCTTTATGTGAATGATTTTTTTTCTCTACGGGTATTAAATATGGACAAGACTTACTGGATTATAATTTCTGTTAATCAGCTTTGGCTTTCTTTGCTTTTTAACTTTGTTCTTTCTTCCATTTCATTAGCTAATTAATAATTTCATTTATTTATTTTAGTATAGAAAATAATGAACATCTAAAAAAAACAAAATAAATATATCAATGTCAATCTGTAATAGTGACCTTTGTTCCAGATGGTTACATTTGTTTCGTCTTCAGTTAGCATCCTAAATAAGCGTTGGTTTTGCTTTTTAGGATTGCCATAGAAGGACTGTGGAATTTGCCACATATCCTTTTAAAGTCAAGGATTAGCATAGTAGACACGTATTTTAAAGGGAAATCAAAAAACCCAAATCAAAGAAAAAAAATACAACAGCAAGGACCAGTACAGGTGGAGTGTGATTCTACAGTCTTTCTTCTGAAAGAATGAGCATGAGCAGTCCTGTCGCGGTGCCAGGGTCTGGGTGAACATCACCACACACACGCACACACAGACACACATGCACACACACACAGTCACTCCCCGTAGTTTTCTACACTACTTCCCAACACCTCACTCCCCTCTCATGAAAGATGCCTCTTAAAAGGTTTCTAAGCATCTTTTGTTTCAGGGTCTGTTTGTTTTCCATCTCTCTCCTTCTGCTACAGCTGTGCAGTCTAACAAACATCGTCCATGCTTGCATTGGAAGGAGCAGGCCAGACCCCATTTGTTCTGTAGAGGGGCAAGAGGAGCTCGCCCAGACAGAGTCACCAGACATCACCAGTCCAGCTGAGCCACCACTGGTGCGCAGAGGACAAGTGTGTGTGTATCTTTTTTTTTCTTTTTTCGTGCTCCCGTGTCTCCAGTCTCGTGCGTGTCCATCATGTCGCCTGTCCGTTCTCCGTGAAGCAGGTCGATGGCCTGCAGTCTGTGTTTTGAGCTGGACTAAAGCTTACAAAGGCAGGTGGATTGGGACGAGCCAGGCTGGGCCAGACCAGGGCCGCGGTGCCAGAGTGTGCGCTGTGGCAGAGTTGGGGGGGTGGGGCTTTGCGGTGCGGTGCGCAGACTCCGGGGAGACACTGCCTGGAGGCCTGCTGGGGAGTGGCTGGAGCAGGCGAGGGGGCGGCAGCGCTGTGGCGAGGAGGGGCGGAACGCCGAGGGCTCTACTCCGGTGGAGGGCGCAGGCTGTGGAGCTTCCGCTCGTCGAGGCCTTTCCAATACTTGTAGTTGTTGTCCAGGTGCTGCATGAGATTCGGGAGGTCTGCGAATGCTGCGGAGCGCAAAAACCACAAGACAAATCCAGTGAGGGGGCCATAGAAAACAGTGCAAGAGAGCTCCAACTTGTCCAATAGGACTGGTTCCCAACGTGGGCATAATGAATAAAAAAAACTTAATGAGAAACTTGAACAACGAATAGGTCAGATTTCATATGGATTTCATATGACTTACAGCAAAGTAGCCAATAATTACCGAATTATAGCCTATTTTGCAGTTGGAAAATATGGTCAGGGCTTACCTTTTAGCTTACATGCTAATAATTAATACAACAGATCAAATAAAAAAAAAATTGTTTAATGATAATTAAGTTTAACTGGTACAATATTTAAGTTCAACTGATTGCTGAAATTTAAAACGTAGGGACAATATCTAGCACATGTGCTGTTAGCCATGTTGCTGATCGGCCTCTGAAGTCGAAACTCAAATTGAAGGTAATATGTGAGTGTCTCAAACTTTGTGCTGTGGTGTGGGGGAGAGAGGGGCTTCATTGTCAAAGAGGCTCTGTGACGAGGAGTTTGGGAACCACTGTCCTATAGGGGTTATGGACAGCTTTCTACAAAAGTAACATTGAGCTTGTGCATTACTTTTACAATTCTAGGAAAAGGACAATAGAAAACAATTCAAAGTGATTGCAGTTTTGGGAAAACAGAGTGCAGAATTTACCATCCCAGGCATCAAACATATCTGTGATGAAATAGTCAATGAAGGAGATTTGGGATTTGGGAATGCTACAGGTGTTCCTGTCAAACACGGGCATGACCACTGGGAGGCCCTGTCTCTTCTCCTCATCCGTCTGTGCAGACAGGAGAGAGGGATAGAAAGAGAGTGTAGAAAGAGAGTGAGACAGACAGATTTATTCATCCCAGTCAAAATTCAGTGGCAAAGTGTATATCCAAATGTTAATCACATTTTTGTCTAATGAAGTGTATAATTAAATATCTATACAGGGCTATATTCAGTGATTAATTTAAATATAGTGCCCTACATTGTTGACAAGGAGTTTGAGGTCAATCAAATATGTTCAGATACTGTAAGGGACAACATGAATCACTTAAAGTTATGCCAAAGCCCTAGGCTAAATATATATGCAACATGGATCTCATCAGGATTGCCCCTATAATATTATTATATCCGTGTTACCTGTGCAAAATATTCTTCTGAAATGCGGCCAGCCCACTCAATACACAGCTCCAATGGTCGACAGGGATTCGAGATATCGGCGCACTTAATGAGCATGCGTTTCACAAGAATCCGATTCTCCGGAGTTGTCAAAATGCCTTTGACAGATTCCTCATCCCCATTCCCCTGGGAAAGGTGGAAGAGGGAGAGAGAGAGAGAGAGAGAGAGAGAGAGAAAGAAAAACAGCGAGAGACAATGAAATAGAAATACAAAATCAACAGAATTAGCAGGCTTTAATGAGAACAATCTGGTCCGAAAAGCACCATTACACCTTTACTGGCCTCCAAAAGAAACTCCCGTTACTTTATTTCTCCCCAGAAAATCACTTGGCTTGGACTAGGTTACATTCAGTGTCTAAATTGAATTAAATTAATTACTCCAAAGGATGAAATCCATTCAGTTCCATGAGCACACACAAATGCTCTGACTGTTTGCTGGTTGGCCAGTTTGGAGAGGGGAGACATTTAAGGAGGCAAGGTAGGCAGATCCCACCATTTTCCTTAAAAAGCTCTAGGATCCTTTAAAATGGCTCTGTAGGGCATTCCACACTGGGTTGAGAAAGCTGGTACCAGCCTGTCAAATTTTCACCCTACGCAGCTGTCTTTGGCGGCTGTCTCATGGGCCAAAGCTATATCCAGGCAGTGGCTCTCACTTTAACCCAAATCCCAGTCACTTGTGGAGAGGAACATAAAAGTACAGCTTTTTTTACAGGCAACTGGAACAGCTTCATGGCTTTGGCTAGGTGTTCCCAAATGCATGGTGGACAGTTTCTGCTGAATCTGTAAGTTATGTGGTGAAAGTTGCAGACATACACAGTCTTCCTGATAATACACTTATTTATTCAAAAATCTATATCTATCAAAAATATACATAGATCCTAAGGATCAGAACCATTCGGCTAAACATAAGCATTGTGAATTTGTGTTGACACATAAACTTTCTTACCCCATTCTCCTCCAAGGCTGCCAAGGGTTTATTGATGCTGTTGACGAACTTGTTGACATGCTCAAAGTGCTTGGTCATCTCGGTGGCCAGGACCATGTCAATGATGGCTTGCCGGAGTGTGCGGTACTCGTTTCTGAATAGAGCAGAGGGGGAGAACACAGGACGGGTTCAAATGTGATGAGTCTGCTATGCATTGCGGTCACCAGCCCAATGAATGGGCTGCATTGTTGAGGCTTCCCCCATCACTGGGGATTGTTGCATGTGAAGGGCACTGTGCTGGGGCTGAAATCACATTTAAGTAAGACCCCTGTCAAGGACATGCAACAGCAAACAGCTACAGCATGCAGGCACAACTGTCTGGACAATCCCCTATCCAGTGTCTTCCTGCTCTTTGGAGTGCTCATGAGGGTTGGTGACTATTATGGAAACAAAGCTGTTGGCCTCTTGTTTCTATACAGGTTTGAATGCAATGATTCAAATAAGCCAAACCAAGTATACATCTCATCTGTAGCAACACAGGGCCAGCTTGCCAATTTATGGACAATGTCTTTTTTTTTAACCAGAAATCATATTAAACACAAAAGGGAATTTTGACATGCAAAGACCCAAAGGGCAGGCCCCCTGTCCCACCTCTCCATGTTCTTGAAGATGTTGCACTTGTCGTCCCTGGTAGTGATCTGGAAGGCCAGGGCAGCGTGGTGGCTCTCCAGGACAGCCGTGTCATTGTACAGGATGGCCAGCTCGCTCCCAGCATTGCACAGGAAGGAGTTGGTCCGGCCCGGGTGGTCGACGTCGTGCACTGTGGCGGCAATCAGGGCTGCGACCTCGTCTATGGGGTCCAGGCTTTGCTGTTGAAGAACATGGAATAGCAGTGTATGTGTGAGGGCGCTCTTATGACTGCACTGATGCAGCATGTACAGTATGTGCGGCCCTCAGCGCATTGTCTAGTCACCACCTAATCATCTCACGGCCAGACAAATGAACTTTAAGTGCAGAACCACCACTTCATTTGTGTCATAAGCAGTCCTTCATGCCTGGCTACCGGTAATTCAATAAAGTGAAATTTTTTTTAGACAAACAGTCCACAAATTCTGCCGCCCCCCCCCCCCCCCCCCCCCCAGCTGTATGTGAGTGAGAGTCAGTGCATAGCCTATTTACCGCTGTCTATTGGCTAAGCTAATAGCGCAGGGCTGCCACGGGGGTTGAAAATAGAACGTTTCATAATCAGCTTACATTCCACAGCACACATGCATAACCAGCTAATGAGGCAGAGATTCATTTAGGCTAAAAGAAACCTTCCCTCTGGTGATGACACCGGCGCTCCCCTGCGCTCCGCACTGCTTACCTTAACTCTCTCCTTGCAGAGGAAGTAGGCGGTGGCGTGCAGTACGTCCGCTGCGTGGCTGGAGTTGTGGTAGGAGTTGCTGGAGTGGTAGTTGGCCTCGATCACCTGCAGCCATGACCGGAGCGTGGCCTCGGGGCAGCTTAGGAACTCACACACGCCAAAGCGCGAGAAGATCTTTAAACCCAAGAAGGTTAAAGGCCTGCCAAGGGAAAAGAGTTCCGGATCACTTGACCAGATCTCCTATATGCGTCCCAATCATATTCTACATTGGAGAGGGTTAAAGCGGACTAAAATTAAACAAATAGATTGTACACTTCACAACAAAATAATTACCCAGAAAATATAGAATAAAGTATTTTCTTCAGGGATGTTTGGACTGAATATATTAAATAATTTATGCATTGGTGCCAAGACTATATTACTGGGAGTATGACCTTCACTGTTTGCATGAAGTTTCAGATCCTTACAGGTGGCTTACGATAAGATTAATCATGACTCACTCGTTTTCTCAGAAAGATCATCAGTGAACAGTAAATCTGTAATCTCAACGTAGGAAAGACACGAAAGCCACAGAAACATCTAGCACATATATGTAGGGTGCTGGAGCATGCGGAAGATATGGCCTACTTCCTCCACTCCCCTACCGCTTTATAGTGGCTGCCTCTAGGTTGAAGATGTCAAAGTCCCATGAGTCTTCATTTTCCATGGTCTGGGCCACCCGAGGGGGGATGTCGTTGAGTGAGAGTGGTGTGGTCAGGTGACTGGGGATGTGATGAGGCTCTGAGGACACAGAGAGGCATGTCAGCTTGCATCAAGAGCAGCAGGCTTGGGAACAGGCAGCTGGAAATGGATTAGCCTGGAAGGTAAACATGACGCAGGATGGGACAACTGGAAGAGCACAGAAGCCCCCCGCTGTGATCGCGCCGTATTACTCAAAGCTGTGTTGCAAGAAATTCTCTCGTCGCAGGGCATTAAAACATGAGCCTAGACTGTACTCACGTTTTGTTGAAAATATGTATTCATTTCCAGATAGTCTTCGTAAGCCATCCTGTGGAAAAAAGACCATATTCAGACAACCGACTCACAACAGGAATTATGAGGTTCAAGTATTTTTTGGAGATAAATATCCCTTATTCTTGACCCTTGCACTGTCAAATTTGAAACTAATTTTCCAGCATATTGCATGAGAAACAGCAGAGGCATGCGTGGCGACAGAATGGCACTGCGCTGGTGATTAACGTGTAAACATGCAAACACATCAAAACAAACTCACCAACCCACCCTCACACTCTCCCATGGGGCAGCTGGCTTCAGCCCTGCCCCTAGTGCCTCTGTGTGTGTGTGTGTGTGTGTGTGTGTGTGTGTGTGTGTGTGTGTGTGTGTGTGTGTGTGTGTGTGTGTACAACTGGAGTGAATGTTTACCTCAGGAGTGAGAAAGGAAAGCGAGCAAGGCTCATCTTTGACCTGCACATTGTCTAATCGCGCATCAGCTCCAGCACACACGCGTGCTATTTTAAGCCCTTCTCTCTCTGCAACGTGGACTCAGAGTCAACCCAGAGACAGAAAACCCACTTTGAACATATCATGTCTGCCAAGAGCCCAGACGAGATATACCTACAAACAACATTACTTATAAAGCCCAGAAAAAAAAAACAGAATGACTATGTAATGCCAACACAGAAAAAGGTCACTTTAACAAGATACTGATCAAGAATTTCAGAGTAATTTCCTCTGGTGTTCTCTACGTAAAAGGGAGGCTAACGCAGGTCGACTGCTGGCCAGGCCAAGCCTGCTGTGTGGCCAAGAGTCGGCATGTGAGCGCAAGTCACGGCTCTTCATCGAATCCTCCAAGAACAGGATGTTTCCAGGCCACTCGGACCGAGAGGAAAAGTTCACTGGAGAGGGTGTTGTGGTGCCGAGCGGAGCGGCCGGCTTTTCCTCTGCAGCCCACGGGAGCACAAAGGAGGACAATCTAACACTTCCTCTGGGCCACGGCCAAGACTGCCAACTTGGCACTCTCCCTCTCCAGCTCCCCCCATCTCTCTCTGCCCCCCCCTCACTCTCTCTACTCAACCAGGCAGGGCTGACTACAGTTCATGAACACACACACACACACACACACACACACACACACCTAAACATTGCATTTTTGTCGGTCATCAAGATTTGAAACAGCCAAAAAACCAATGACCAATGCATTAACGCATTACTTTTGTAAAATAGATGTTGTCAAATTAGGTTTAATAATAAGAAATCACGTAAATTAGCAATCAGTGAGGAGAGGCATAGAAGTACCGCAGATTTTTACAGACTTCTGCATGCAGCAACTATTTTCTCCTTTAATTTTCTCTCTGTGGAAGTCAGCAGCACGAGTCCAATTCATAAGGGGAATAAGATACTAGAGCGGGCATGGTGCCATTTGTTGTAATTCGTGAATAATTAAATAAGGCCTGTAATGTTTCAATCATAAAGTAATCACATTGCAGAGAAACATTTAATGAAATCAATCAGTGACTTCCCAGCAATGACGCCATTTCACCTGAGGCCTGCTTGGCTGCCACCTAGTCCATCTATGGCTCCCTGATAAAGGCAACTTAGGCAGCTTCCTTCATGCAATCCCTTTGCAGTCTTCAAAGTCAACAACTAGACATACAGCGGCAAAGAGTGGGAAAGGACGATTCTATAAATAACTTATTATATTCTGTGCCCCATCCAGTACTGTAACGTCTTCGATCCAATGAAATGACAAAACTGAGCCAGAAAAGATCTGGGTCTGGGTCTACTGGGTCTGTGGCTGACATATGGATACCAACCGTCATCAGCCCCCCGACAAGGTCATTGGTGTGGGGGTCCTCCTCCTTGGTGCCCAGCTGGGGGGAGTAGAGCTCGGTGGTTCTCAGGATCTCTAGCACGCGGTCCAGGGCCTCCGCCACAGGCATGGGGCTGCTCTCTTGCGCTGCGTTGATGATGTTTATCACCTGGGTGTGCACAGACACACAGGAGACCACCTCAGCACTGGGGAGCGGGAGCCGCAGCACACAGCGAGACAAATACCAGCCAATGGGACGGGGGTGGGGAGTGGAGGGAGTTACAGTACCTTCGTTATTGGCGCTTCTATGGTCATGGAGTGGATCCGGGCCATAGAGGAGTGCCTTCTCTGGGAGCTTCCTGTGACAGATCAAACAAACACATATGCAGGCACGTTAGGCCCCGTTGCTGCCCGAGATTCGCTAAGGTTCAAAGAGAGCGTGTGTGTGTGTGTGTGTGTGTGTGTGTGTGTGTGTGTGTGTGTGTGTGTGTATGTGTGTCCATCTCACCATCGCTCCCTCGTGATGTAGTGGAGCGGACATCCAGGGAGCCTTTCCTCCTGTCCTTGTGTTTGCAGGACTGGATATCTGAGAGAAAAAGACTAAACCACTGAGCCACACACACATGCACACACACACACACACACACTATGCAGGAGACTTCAGGATATGTATACATGATGGATGGGGCTCAACTAATCATCAAATGTCAACTGCCTTTTGGTCAACTTATGTTGTTCAAACGTTCTTTAAGTAGCCATATATTGTGTTAATACGTTCTGCTCGGTAGCTCCACAGTAATAGTTAGCACACAAGTGGTGATGAAAAACTGTCTGTTCTATTGTACTCTTAGGAAAACAAACTGACAGCTTGTCTTACCTGTCTGAGATTCAGCTTGTACACGATCACTGGATTTCTCAGTCTTAAAAGGCAAATAGAAAACATTTTACAAGACTATCATATTAAATATAAAATAACATAGTCCCTGTAGATGTGAATGTTGCCATTCTGTGCATTTATGAATAGCTTACCTTATTATTATCATTTAAAGGCCTGTTAATAGACACATAGTGTCTAATTTTTCTGAAAAGAGCAGAGAGACATGAAACTGTGAGAACTTGAGAGAATCTGCCTTAATTCCCAGAGAGAGATAAACAGTGTAACAGAATTAAAAAAAGGAATGAAATTAACGAAAACTGCACACTCACCCTCCCTGTCCAATAACAGGTGTAATTTTCACATTTTGTTGGACACTGTCTCCATTCTTCTTTTTGGCATAATAAATCCCTTGCCACTCCTGAAATATAAATATGGATATGACTTAGAAGTAAAATAAACATATTAGCATAGGCTACTGCCTATAATCAGAAACCAACACAAGCTATTTAACAGAGCATTTTACAGCATGACACATTATTGATAAGTCAAAGTAGCACAAACCAAAGCTAAAATCAGGTTCAGGCATACAAATATTTTAAAGTATACAATTAAATGCATTTTTGCCAAGCACTGGACCAATAACAAAAAGAAAATGGTGGTGACAAAAATAATGCATTTGTGAAACATATCAAAGTGGTCAGTAGCCAAAAAAGGGAGTGGGGGGAGACATAGAGCTGTGTCCAGTCGAGTCCTTTTATGTCAGCCACCCTTCGTCTGCTCGGCTTGGTTCAAAAGCACCTTCCCACTGTTAGCCTGAGTGCAGATGACCTTCGTCCTCTCTGAAGTAAGCGCTCGCTGCACAGCTAGCCCCCCTATCTGTCCCCTTTCAAAAAAATAAATAAATACGGGCCCTTTGTTGTGTCTGATGCCTTGAGTCGCCATGGGTGACGGGCAGGTATTCAGGCTGGTGTCTGACCACAGAGGGAGGCTCAGGCTCTTCAGGTCTGTGACCAGCACTCCTCACTGCGGCATGCCGAGAGCCCGAATCGTAACAGTGGCACAGGTGCCTCATGCCTCATATAGGCACACACACATTGCCACCTTTTGTGTGCAGTCAAAGTCACTTGCAAATTATAAATGCTTACTCTTGGCAGAACATGGGGGTTCAACTACAATTTGATGCCTTGACATGGTACTTTTTGACATCTGGAGAAAATATGTTATGCACCATAATATGTTAAAAATACGTATAGATACACTGTACTCACCTTTCCTTTCCGTATGCAAGAATTTATAGTTTCAAGGAGATCAGGCTTATTTTTCTCGCTTTTAGGCACTTCTATGATTTCCTTCCCTATGAGTTCCCCCTTCTGGTATCCCATGATGGACTCATATGCGGGGTTTACATACTGCAGAGAGACATGAGCGGACGGTGTCAATGTCCACTAAATGAAGTGCTCATACAAAAAATACCTCCAGACAACTTGATTAAATCGTTGTGCAAACAAGGTGTGGAAACGGGGAGGGGAGAGGGGGGGTCAATGGTTTCATAAATATTCAGAAATAACAACAGCGAAAACAACAACATCCACAATGGCCCATAATATCAACAGCATCAGGTGATGTATTGATAAAACAGAACAGAGTGTGGTCCTTGATTTCAGTAGGGCCCTAGAGCTTTGCCAAAACAATGCGTTTTCAGTACCGTTAGCAAATTCGTCACTCATCCCGGCCCTCCTTGGCCAACACAAACGCTCCTTTTATATGAAAAAAGAACATGATAAAAATACTTCAACTGCCCTGTGACAAAAGAAGCCATTCAACCAAGGGAGAACACAGATATCATCATTGATATCATCGGTCACAAGACTTTCTAAACAAGCCTCTAAAGAAGGGGTGAAGACGATCACACACTATCACACTATCCTATGGGTAAGCAGACGCGCACACACACACACACACACACACACACACACACACACACACACTACAGGAGAGCTCTTTTGAGCACATTCTTTTAAATGGGTGCACTATGGAATGCCAACATAATGACCAGTCCTTTTGGAGTGACTGAGTTCCATTGAGGAAAAGAGCAGGATTCTCTCCAAACGAACCTGAATCACTTGATCTTCACTTGTGATCTCAATGGCCTCTTGACTCTGCTCCAGAGCGGTGAAAATAGCATTGCAGGCTCTGGAAAAGGGAAACATGGACATTGGCACAAATATATACACATATATAGGTTTTTGGTGTGGGATAGACGATCAAGGCGAAACAAATGAGACTGGTGAGAACGGCACAATTGCTCCCAATAACAGGGACGTTAAGCATCCCAACGTTGAATTGTGTGAGAAGAGCCTTCAGCTCTGTATGGTGTAAGAGGTTATAACTGTTTTCAAATCCAGACCTCAGACTATTTATGAGTTTACCTTCCTGACCTCCATTACTACTGACCTATGACCCAATTAGAGAGCTAGAAATTATTAACAATTATTTAGTGTGTGCATACATCATTACTTGAGATTATGGCTTGGATTTGTAAACTACAGTTTTGTTAGAGTATTCATCATTACAATTCTTCATTTTACAACAGATGAAGAGCTGTTTGTTCTGTTGAAAAAGAAAATGAATGCATTTTTTTAGGAATTTGCCCCAAAACAAAATTATCATGTCTATGTCAAGACAAGCCACACCCCCATACACAACCACTCCCCTTTGGCTACAGAACCAGTTTAGTGCCTGCAGTCCACACCTGGGAAGCATGCAGACTGCTCCGTCCACTTACCTTACACCACTTACCTTACAACACCAGACCACACAGATCACTGGTCAAACCTCTGGCAAGAGTTAAGGTTGGAATCCCAACCATGTCTCAACAAATGCGTGTTTAATTTGTTTGTTTGTTGTTTGACTGGGGAACTTGTGTGACTGGTGTAGCTCTTTCAGAAGCCAGTGGAGTGCTAACGGGGAGAAAGAGAGCTCACCTTAGCTTGAACTGTGCCCGCACTTCTCCATGCTCCAGCTGGATAAGCTCATTGTAGCAGGCCATCATGTTGCCATTCTCCACATACCGCTAATGGGAACACACACACACACACACACACACACACACACACACAAAAAACGTGGTCCAACACCAACATTAACAATAAGACCGGCTTGACAATCAGGCATTTTCATTACAGGCCAAACAAGTGTTTTAGTGTTACATACTAATCTCACAAATATGTCTGCGTCAATCAAGGGTTAAACACGGACGCAAGCAACGGGCACGTAAACGTGATTTATGCATCTCCCCCTCTGGTGGATCGCTCAAACAAAGGATTACATCAGGTATATATATATATATATATATTGCACAATTGGTCAGGTTTGCCGAGTGTATGCCGCAATACAGCAGCAGCCAACGCAGCTTAACTGAAAGGACTGTGCGTGTACTGTACTGTGCATTTCAAAATCCCTCACGGCTTGGTTTCAAATGCAAAACTATCATTTCTGAATACCATCACTGTAGTGACACATCAAAGTCTTACTCACTCTGTTAAATCCTGCAGCTATCAGAGACATCAGAGTGGCTTCTTCACGGTCCGGCCTTGAATGACAGTTTAGAGGCATCAGAAAAAAAAAAAAAAAACAGTCTCACTGATTGGCACAGGCACACGAAACTCTCCTGATCCACACACAGTTAGTTTAACAGTTCATGTGAAGAGTGCAGCTAGGTTAACACCCCCCGCCACACACACACACACACACAAACCTCTTAATTATTCAACTTAACCATACATGAATTTTGAGTTTTTAGTTCTGTTTAAAATGCTGCAGATGAATAAGTGAGGGCAAATGCTCAAGGATGGCAGCGCACAAGTGCACAACTGCAATACTTACCTTTTCACAACAGCAACAATCACAGTGTTTTCTGATGAGTTCACCGCTCTAATTGACCTGTATTTAAACAGAGAGAGCTATTTAGCGTGAGCTGCACTGGCCAACGCAGTGGCATCAAATCAATGTTGGTTTAGTTATTCATGGTCCGATTCTCAGAGGCAGATCCCAGTTGTGCAGCTCACTGTAAATAAATACGCTTTTGAAAGAATGCACTGTACATGGGCAGTCATCAGCTAGCAGTTAGCCCAAGCCTTTCACCATAAAGCCTCCTTGGTTCTTTCTCCGGCAGAACTGCATATACACTGAGAGTATAGATGGGCCAAAATGAATAGGGTTAACATACAGGGAAGGCAAGCTAAATGAATGTTTATAAAGGTGTTTTGGTTTAGGGCTGAGCTAAAGATAGCATGGAGGGGGGTGTGCATTTCTCATTTAAACGGGACATGACTTCACCAGCACCTGACAGAAGTTGAGCTGGAGAAATCCCTGGTTTGCCTATGCAGGGAAATCCAGAAGGCAAGACTTCTGTTGGCTGTATCTCCTGAGATGTTTCATACAGAACAAAAGCAGTGGGGATTCTCTCTCTTCATGACATGTTTTCTTCTAGTGAAACTGCTGGGGCTACTGACTCATGAGTGGAATCAATCTAGTGAGAATAATGGTGATAAACACTATAAAGTACTGAAGTGGAATTACATAATAACTCGACAAAGAATACCTCGTAAGATAGTATTTTATGTCAAACTCCATACAGACAATGAAAGACAAAAAAGACCACATTGAAAATTGGACATCAATGTAGTGCTATGTTTAAAGCTTAAAGAATATAGTACAATTTGTAGTGGAATGATATGTTGTAGGTACAGCATTTGTTTTAAGAATTTTAGCAATGTGGAATTTGTCATGTTCAAATTGTCATTGTTTTTTTTTTTTTTTTTTTTTAACCATTTAAATTAGATGATTTTGCTATTCCTTTAACCATCCATTTAAGTGCTTTGGTATTACAGTTCACTTGGATTGGGCAAAACATAAGCCTTTTAGTCTCTGCACCTGGGATTATAAGACTATAAGGAATTATAAGGATGGGGTAATGATGAGCAACCCTGACTATTAGCTTTCTCTATGGTAGATTGCACTGTTTAATAATGATGAAAAGACAATATAGGACATGTAACAATCATTGAGAGATAACAGCATGGAATCTGGGTCATGTAATATGAAACATAATTCATAATCAGACAAAGCAATAATCTTCATAAAAGGGGACCTACCGACATAGTGCTTCTGCATCAAAATATCTGGAATGTCTGTGATCGATGATAATGAGGTCATGATGCTTTTCTAGGAAGCACTCGAGTGCAGATTCAGGCGTTCGGGCTATGCTGCACTTGAAGTTGGCTTTCTCACAGGCCCAACAGAAGCCATTGCTCTGGCTGTCTTCTTTGGCAAACACTAAAAGTACCTATTGAGAGCGGCAGACAAAAAAGACACCGTTTTCACAGAGAAACCACAAGCTTTTCAAAGATCATGTGATTAAACCAAAATGATCTAGGGGATTTAAAACGTTTCAATGTTTATGAAATGAAATCTATTCCGAAATAAGGAACAGCATAGCTCAATAGGACACCAGTAAAAATAAACAGGGCATGAGCAGTCGCAGAGCCATCGGTCACACTGCATGTCTGGAGATTGATTGCGGCTCCTTTTCTGCTGCGCGTCACGTCTCGTGCGTCAGCCGCTCTTTAGTCCAGCGCTGTGATTTACACTGTTGGTCACACTGGCATCAGCTTCCCTCCGCTGAACCACCGCGGCCGGGCAACAAGGTGCTGCTGCCCCAGGCCAAATCAGCCATTTAGAGCGCAGGGCCTGCCAAAGGCATTTTAATGTAACTCCTGTGCTTGCGTAAATAAGAGGCGAGCCATGAGGCCCCCCTCTAGAATTTGCAACACTAAGACCAAATCCATGAGTCATTCATACTCTCACAGACGTCATCTTGAATCCGGTCAGCGGCGCAGACAGTGAACATTAAGAATGAGCAGTTTGTTCAGCAGAGTATAGGGTTTTTCTCTCTCTGTCTTTTTTCCCCCACGTGTAACACAACAGCCAGGAAAGGTACAAAAGAAAAGCTGTGTTTGGAACAAGCCCTACAGACAGACCCTCTGGGGTTAAGTTTTGTGGGGGGATAATTATGGTTTGAATTCTCTTGAAAGTGTCAGCCCTTCTTTTTTTCCAAAAGCATTACCTCATCGACCAATCACAACCCAGTAAAGGCATCTGGACTGCTGCGAGCTAACAGAAACCATGAACCTAAAGCTCTGGGAGATACCGATACGAGTTGCACACATTATAAATACACAAGTCACTCACACAAGTATGTGCAGTGCTTGTACAGAATTATGTCAGAATTCCACATCAACATGCTGTTGAAGTCCACATTCTTTCTGACCATGAACTTCCCAGTAACACTGAGCCAAGAAGTATGTTCCATTTTCAGGGAAGTTCGTGCCAGATTGTCTCACATACAGTATATACACAACATAAAGGACTAAACTCTAAACTTCACTCAGCTAAAATGAATTAAGGACTGTGATTAAGAACACCAGAAATTAGTTTAAAAAAAAAGGCTTGGGAAACATAGGGCAGGAGAAGAGGACACATGCAGTTTGATGAGGTAATTTTACACAAGAGAATTACTTTGGCAGTTTGAAACTGAATGTCTAGAAAACATCATTGTTAAAAACATGCGGCCAAGTCCCGTGAGCAAGGAAGGAATGGCAGGATCAGCTGTGAGTCCAGAGTGGCAAAAACAGGAAAGGGAAATCTCTTGGTTTCATTTTCCTACTGTGATTCAACTGAAGCGCATCAATGCAAAACTGACAGGTATTGTTAAATATTAAACGTTAAACAAAAGCTTTAAATTTCACTCCTTCTTATTTGGGAGGGGAACGTATGACTTACAAAAGCCATGAAAGCACCAGTGAAGTGGGTGATTCAATCACAAGGAAGCAACAAAATAGGAACTTAACTGTATGAATCACAAACCTTTATCTTATGCTGCATAAGCAACATCCTGATTTGACTTTAATTGTTGGTGCAACAACATGTGAATATGAACCACACAACCCATTTTCTGCACAGAGCAAAACAAACCACCCCATGAATGAGAACATCACTTTCTTGCGCACTGTCAATCCTTCAACACACGTAACAAAAGGAGAAAATGCCAAGTGCAGTGCTGCCTCTTTATAATGAACCATTCAATGTCTGAGACTGCCAGACATGTGGATCCAAGGGCTTTCTATGTCCGCCTCATATGAGATTGATTGTCTCTTATGGTATGCTCATTGTTGCACACGGACAACGCCGTTGCCATGGCAACCTTAGGGTATGGCACTCACAACCCTCCCATTAACACATCGCTCTTTTGGACTGAATGGAGAATTGTGGCCTTTTGTCTTCAAGCTATCAGAGTGATAGTGTGCTCAATGAGGTCGCATCCAGATGTGTTGGTGCTGAAGTGACACTGCAAATAATCCATGAAGGAAGCTCTTGTTTTACACACAGTAGACACAAACTGTATTTTGGCAAGAACATTCTGGTTCTCGAAGAATGACCTCAACCCATTGCTCCACTGCAGGAAAACAAATGCTTAGTTGTTGCACTTAGGAGGAAGGTACCTTTTGGGATATTTATTTGTCCATTGTGTTTTAAAAGCAGAGAAAAGGCTGGACATTACCTGAAGCTGATCTTCGTATAACTTCATTGGTCCAAACTGCACCTCTGTTAATGTGGTCTGAAATGGAACAAAACAATCAGAACGATGTTAGCTTTTCAATTATGAGATCATTTTAAGTTAATAAGATAAAAGTAGTAATAGTATATACACTGTATAAAGACAACAGTTCATCATACCATTCAAAAACTGTAAAACTATGGGATATCACATTGATTCATGAAATAATATTTGATTTGCTTCGGATGCAGTTTAGATGCAATGTGTGCAGGGGGACACCTTAGCTCCAAGCTGAATGGATAATATAAACACACTGCACTGAGAAGAAAATATGCCTTCTTATGGGAAAAAATGGAACTCTGAACAAAGCAAATTCAAACTTTCCTCCAAATGAGAGGAGAGTTCTCTCTGCAAATAATTTAGCTTCCTTCCTCCTAATGGAGCTCCACACAGGGGTTAGTATCTATGGCAACCAAGCCCTCTACGGACAGCCACCCCTCCAGAATTCCACTTCTCAGTAAACAATCTGTGCACGTGAGACACGCACCAAGTGGAATTTGAAATTAAGGTCCGATTTGAAATCACTTCATGCAAAAAGGTAAGCCCCTTTAACAAGTTGCTTAGCACAATTGTAATCCTGCCATGCCATGTCAACAAGCCCCACTACTGACCAAAAGGGCAATAAAGAGGTGTTTCTGATTTGCTTACAGCAGTTGGGTCATCTCCAAAACTATCTTGAAAAGACTGTAACAGCCCCTTGTAGTGGGAATGCATGGTAATTGTAAATACTTATTACTGAAAATAATGACAATAATAAAGTTGCCTAATATTAGATGGTTAAGTACAGCAATTACAGTACAGTTACATACATTTGTGGAAATGTGTGGACATGTAATGTGCAGTGTACTAATTTAAAGCCATACACATATAATATAAGATAATATATAATATAATATAATATATTTTTATTTATTTATTTATTTATTTATAAGTCTATAAATTAAATACTTTCCTTTTCTGTACCAAGGCAAGTAACATTTTGTACCTGTGTTTTTTGTGTTTATTACTTTGTTTATTTATGAATCTAACATTACTGCTATGGTAAAAATTGTGACGTATTGAATTTTGCCACAGGCCAGGCCAAGCCAAGCAGAACGGCGTGCTCTGGTTGAGTGGAGCGATTTTTTCCTGCTTAATTGATGCAGACAGAGGCAGTGAAAAAGCCCCTCATGCTATGGACATGTTACACTGCACAGATACAGCCTGCCATGCAAATGTCATATATGCCCCTCACCATCGGCACTACTCCAAACTGATCACAAGACATCCACAAGCCTACCAATGCCAACACACACACACAACAGAACCCAGGGTACATGAGGATGCTCACATATACTCTCTTATCTGCACATACAGTACAGAACCAGTCACTCTTTCACAGGTACACACACACACACACACACACACACACACACACACGCTCGTGCACGCACAGACACACACTCATGTAAACGTACACAGGCAGCAACATCTTGACCTAATTTACAACAGCCTCACGATGAGCTAACAGTAACGGACGGGTCCTCTGCTGTTAGTGTTAACCCTAGACAGGCCTTTCGATTGAAAATATATAGTATGCATGTGCCATCTGAGCAACACTCGATCGAATGATGACAGAATTACGAGGAGACATCCAAAGGTTGCATGTTTGGATCAAATCCAGACCAAAATGTATACTTGTGCGTTTAATCATCTCGAGTCACTGCTGAGCAGCAAGAGGGCAGAACCATCGGAGAACCTCCCGGGCCTCAAAAAAAAGAACACAAGGCCCGCAGCGTAACGTTTTCACACTGCATATTCCCGTTTGGCCCACATCTCATCCAGTGACATGTGTATGTACATGGCCGTGTCCACTCAGTAAGCACTCAGTCCAGAACACATAAACAAAAGGAGAAATGCTCAGAGTGCTGGCAAAACGTCCAGCAGCCCCTGCTGCTAACGCCACGCCACTCACCTCACTCTCCCAAAACACTTTCCACAACCGCGTGACGTACCAGCCCTGCTCATTCTGGTGACAAATGGGGGACTAGCATGCGCCGTTGTTGGATGCAGATGGCAGAGTTCAGCTCCATACACCTACTGTATTTACCTAGCAATGCTGCCTTTAACCCTGCATCCTGTCTACTGGGTGCATCCGGTCCTATGGATCTCCTCGCCACAAAAGCCCTTCATATAAACTGGGAGAGTGGCTTTCCACCAAAGTGAAAAACAGGAAATTGGATGACATTGTTCAGTGAGCAGACGTCAGCAGAGACAGATATAAAAGGGTAAACAGTTTCCTCGCCGTGGCAGAGGGAGCGGCACGTTTGGAATCTTGGGACGTCGGCTACTGCTCTCTCCTGTGCGGGGCAGCACGGACTAACCCCTGTTGGGTGGAGGGGACATGCATGGCTGGGCGCAAAATGCCAATCACCTGCAGGCTTGCTGGCAAGCTGCTCTTGCACACTGACGTATGCTGGTATGTGTTAGCAGAAAGGGAGGAGTGCTCCACATTGGCCCCGTTTAAGCCAGCCAGCAAATTATTCTCGGATTTTTTATTGTTCAGTGGTTTTTGTAAAATTTCGGGCGTGCAGTTTCACAGCCCAGAGTAATTTAGCTTTAAAAGAGATGAGATGCATCTATAGCCAAATAGAACAGACTCAGTTGGACAAAACATACACACTAGATGTGAACGGACATGAATCAATATTCAGCTGTTTGTTTTGCCTTGTTTGGAAAAGCACAAGGGGAAAGTCACATGCATATGATGAGGACACCGCTAATAACTGACATAGTTTTGACTTTGCCACCAATGTTGACCAATTTCAAGTTCCAAGTAAGGCTGACAACTTTCAGAACACTGAATATATTTTATGTGAGCAGAATGGACAAATAAATCAAAATATATTTATTTGTACTCCCCTCACAGACCCTGTGTAGATAGCACTATTCAGATCTGGTAGCCTACACAAATTAGCTCAGAGACTAAGGTAACACGGTCCTAATTACCAGGGGGGTATTATAACTATGTGGTTTAGTGACAAACCTGGGTAAGTTAACTCAGAGTAAGGGGTAAACCTCCTAATAGAAGAGCTATATGGCTTCATTCTCCTAACAAAACAATGCCACTTACCCAGGTTTGTCACTAAACCACATACTTGGAATGCCCCCCTGGTCACATAGCAAGGCTTTCTTGAGTGTCCTGGAAGGATCAAACATCATACCATCCAATGGCCAACGTGAAACACCAAACGTGCAGACACAACAGAAGCATGGGCCAAACAATACCCAGACAAGCACTGCAATCCTTACAGAACCGTAATCATGCTAGTCACGCAGGCCCCATGTTTGCATTGCACCTAATGAACAAGCACACTCATTATGAAACCCCAACCACAACCAGCTCTGATAGGTTTTAGTTGACCATCTGAAAGTCACAAATAACGGGAAGCTGACCAACATGGCATGAAAACCTTGGGTGATGTACGTGCCCTCCGTCCGGACGCATTACATACACTGACCAAGTATGTCGCCGATGGAGCAGAAGACTTTAGGTGAGTCACTGCTTCCATAAGTAGGCCACCATGGATTGGTGCCCTAAATACTGCAGAAAATGTCAAACCGACAACTGCTATACAGTCAACAGTGAAGGTATTATAAAGCGAAAGGGCAACAAAGTAAATGTGTCTGTCATGCCTTCCCACTAAAGCAACATCCTCTGCCGATAGGACGGAGTTTAATACATGTCACGTGATATGACTCACTAAAATAGACTATTGTTGACTCAAGAGTGGTTTTAGCACTTATTGAATTAGCTAGTCTACAAATACAAATATTCACCTTAGTATAAATGAAGAACAATTGACTGTCTACACATTTACACATATCAAGGATTGGGTGTAGCACCGAGATGTAGACTTTCTATTGAGAACACAGTCTGGTCCAGGATGACTTAATCCTTATCCAGGATAACGCCATTCTTGCGAAAGCACTTTCATCATTCCCTTGCATGCAGACTTACCAGCACCTGGCCTCTTAACAAACTATGAAGAATGAGAAGTATAAGGACAGAAATGTGCTTACACTATATTACGTCAAAAAGTCTTCACACACATTCATTCCACACATTTTGAGAACAGCCAAAAAAAAAAAAAGATTTCAGTTCCCAGAGCCATTTCCAGATATGGAGGATTGTTTTAAAATGGCAGAAGCGCAGGCCTATGTTTTATCATGTGCTCAGTTACAGAGCACTAAGCAAGAACACTCTGACCCCAAATCTGTCTGCCAGTTTATCTTTCACTTCACAAGATAAAGCATAGGCCTACGCAAACATATTGTGTTGATGCTCATTACACACAGTCAGCAGACACTACATCATTCCAAGACATGGGCTCAAAATGTCTACCGATATATAATTTGTGTTTAAACAGAATCTGAATCAGGTAACAGATACCTATATAACAGCCTCATTGTTTCACACCAGAAGGCTCTCGTCTCTGCTATAATGTTACAATGCAAAGATGTCCATAAAAAGTGAGCCTTACACACCAGAGAACATAACTAAAATGGCACTTAGCCACGACATGATTATACTGTGTCCCACAGAAGAATCTGTCTTGAATAAGCATTTTTCTACTTAATCTACGTACACCGAGAGCAACTTAGTGGAAGATTTGTGATGGCACAGTATATTATTATATTATATTATATTATATTTCACATATTTTACATAACGGGACATTTTCTATTATTTCAATGCTTCAGAACGGTTATGTTTTCAGTGCTATCCACTGATATATTTAATTGATATGAGCCCTGCACACAGAAAAATTATACAAAATCAGACACCCAGTTGGAAAGATTTTAAAACCATTGCATTTGCAATACAAATGAAGACAACATTTTGCAAATTAAAGAAGTTTTTGGTTGCCCCAACCAAACAAATGAAATTAGGCTTCCTGATACTGTAATTGACAGTTTGACACTGCAATTCACACTGCTGAGAATGAATGACATAATAAGGTTAAGGGAAATCCACCTTAAGGAACACTGGGTCAGGTGAATGCTGGGATTGCACAACACTGTCCAACAAGCCTGCTTCAGCTAACAGGGTAAACTGCACAGACATAACACTGTCACAATGCCAACTGCACTCAGGCCACAACATGGGCCAGCTCTGTCCAATGCTGTGGCCACTTCCTCGCAGTCTGCAACAACCCTTATGTCCATCTAACCCTTTCAATGAGTAAACGAGGTAGAATGAAGTGTAAGCAACAGGTAAACAAATAGAATTTGAGCGAATTATATACGAAAATGGAAATAGTAGGAATATGGTTATGTGTGAACTAAAAGTTATGGTCACTACCTGTGTTTGTTAGTATGTACAGATGGGTTTAAAGCTAAATGTGAACATATTTGTGCTATACGAGACATATGTATCGCATCACGCAAATCAACTCACAATTAAACAAGACCAATGCACTTAAATTAATGACATTATTTGTAAACAAATCCTTTGCATGCCCCGCTCATTCTTTCATGGTCTTCTTCAAGGTATTTTTGGCCTTATCCAGATTATGCATCAATCCGCCCTAATACCAACCCAAGCCTAAGCTTCCTCGCACAGAGTTCAGGGGATGCTGAGCACCACCATGTTCAAACAGAAGAGTTGGCTTGTGTGCCTGGGGAATATAAGAGATACAAAAGAGCATGCTTATGACTATGCCTACGCCATCCACGCCACCCAAAGCAGAAGATGAGGGGAAAGCAGGCAATTAAAACAGAATGGGCCTATAGAGTCATTTCAGGAATGACACATCAATGGGATGGTGGTCAACTGAGTTTGTAGTGACCAATTCAACTTTTGTGAAATATAAATTTAAGTATGGAAATGTATCTTACCTACATTAAGATAATAAATGACTTAAGTATATTTAATAACATAAGTAGCCATTAGGTAAACCCATTTTTGTCTGTCACTCAAAGACTATTCACAAGTAAAGTTTAAGTTCAATTCAAAATTATATTGAGGGGCATTTTTATATTCCCCTTTATATTTCTGTATCTCTTCATCAATATAGAAATGCTTACATTTGTGATTGGTGCAGACTGTTATAGAAGTTGCATGGTAAGAATGGGCTAGCAAAGATGGCTTCTAATGTCGTACAAGCCCACTCAACTAGGACTTCAATAAACTTTCAATAAACAATAAATATCAATAAATTAAATGATATATAAAATATAGCTGCACGCAGCAATGAGGGGGCCAAGAGGATCAGCAACTCAACGCTATTATGTCACACACATGGCCGTAAGCACTCACAGCAAGTTTCATGTAAAGCAACTAAAGACTGGCAGAGATGCTTCCTTCAATTGGCTTCCATCAATTGGCTGACGGTCAACCGCTTTCAAATATGAAAAATGTGGAATTTGGTAATTTTGTGAGGCATGGCCTGAAGATCTGTGTGAAATGTATCGAAGATAAGACAAAATGTGTGGCCATTGAAAGATTTTTTGTGTTTCCGGAAAAATCCAGATCAATTTAGGTTGCCATTGCAGATATAGAGTTCATTTCATGCGGACAGCTTCAACAGCAGCTGTGACGGGGGACTGCTTTCGTAACTTCATCGAATAACTTTTGTGAGGCTACTTCTGAAGACCATCTGGGATAAATTTCATTATATTATCAAGGGGCAAAATTTGTGACCTGTGAAGGTTTTGTGTGGTTTTTTTTTTTTTTGGGGGGGGGGGGGGGATCCATTATGGCGGAAATTGAAGGTAGGTTGGAGGGTAAATAGGTTCAATGCATATTGGTCGCGCAAACATCATTAGACTGTCTCAAATCTGTGTGCCAAACTTTTTACCAGATGGTTCTATGGACTGTTATAGACCCCTTTGGTGGAAGAAAGATGCATAAGAAGAAGAAAAGGTAGAAAACCTGTGGGTGCCTTCACAGCTTGGTCCCCAAATATGTCCATTCTAAGTCATATCCTTCCTGGAATTGCTACCCTTCAAATGGACTGGAGACATAACAATTAGAACCAGCTTGCCATGCTAACATCTAAAGTGAACCAGAAGCTAGTACATAGTCATAGGCAGAACTACTTTGTGCACCTATTGGCTCACACAGATCAACGGACGATAAGTAGTATTATAGCAAGCCAACGGCTGCTCTTTGCTATTGGTTGATTATGATCATGTATAGATTGGTTACAGACATGAGAAACCATCACCAGTTTTTATTACATGGAAATACAAGTGGTTAAATGTGGAAATAGATTAAGAAATAAATGCATCAATAAACACAGAAAAATGTATTAGAGGGAAATGTAAATATGTCCAGCTAAATTTAAATATGCAGGCCTAATTATGGTTTTTCAGGATGAAAG